>NC_056746.1:1269213522-1269261022 GCF_019279795.1 Protopterus annectens | reverse complement strand
ACATGTGTAATTATGTAACACAATACAGCACAACACAACATGAGAATAAATGTTGTATCTTTCGGCTTTTCCCGGTTAGGGGTCACCACAGCGGAACTCCGGTCCACTAATGATTGGCAGCAGATTTTATGTACCGAGTTGCCAGCCCTGACGTACAACCTTCAACGAAGGTATGCCCATTCACACATGTCTCCACACAGAAGACGCTTTAGCTGAGAATCGAACAGGACAACGTCTTACTGTGAGGCGACAATGCTACCGCAGCACCACCACTGCACAACATGAGAATAAATAATAAATAGAATTGCTAGCAAAAAGAGATTGTTGAGTCTGTTACATCAGGCCAAGTTTTTCAACCAGCCTGGAGCACCTGCACCTCCTCTACTCTTGCTTGAGTTGTCACATTTTTTTTTTTAGGTGTGCTAACAGTCTTGGCCATTTATAATCAATTTGGCTACTCATTTTGTCTGTCTGTCACCCTATCTGAGAATAAATACTTTCTAATCCCATTGCTGAACATGGTTTGCTTACTCTTTGTCTGTAACCTCTCCAGCACTGTGACCTGTTTGTCCTGTATTACCTCCAGAAGCATATACAGTCAGACCCAGATCCGGCACTAGGTGACCTAGGCAACTGGCTAGGGCCTGTGTTGGCTGGTGCGTCCCATGTTGGCTGAGGGCCCAGCTTCATTATAAAAATAAAATAAGTAAAACATTTAAAAAAATTCATAAAAAATAAAACTCAGGCTCCTTTCATAAACACAGCAAGTTAGGACCCCGTGTGAAAATTTTCTTACCTCGTGACCTCTGTAATCCCCCAGAAACCTTCTCATTAGGACATCATCCTAACATCATCTAAATCCAGGCAGGAAATTTAAGTAGAATCTGGGGAGATTTGATACAGAGCAACAAGATCAGGAGAGATACATACGTATTATGGATCTGATCTGGTGAGTGCACAGTTGCTCTTTCTTTTTAAACAGACAGAGGTGTATGCATATAAAAAATGCCCCATTTAGGGGTAGTGTCTAGTTAAGTGACTCTGCTCAGAGTCAAATCCTAAACCTTAATAATAAAGGACAGGTAGGTGCCCTAATCCTCAACACCAGCTGTCAGGTCTCATTTAATTTAATTAATTTTTTTTTTTGTTAATCACCGTTGTGGCGACCCCTAACCGGGAATGACACAACAACAACAACAACAACCAGAAGTGTATCTGACTCAAAAAGGGTCATATCCCCTCGGGTCTTCAAGTGCAGAATAAAAAAAAAAAAAACACTTTAATCTATCAAGTTGATCACTGTATGATCAGGTTTTTACAGATCCACCCCCCCCCATGCACACACACACACACACACACACACACACACACACACACACACACACACACACACACACACACACACACACACACACACACACACACACACACACACACATGTACACACACACACACACACACACACACACACATACACACACACACACACACACACACACACACACACACACACACACACACACACACACACACTCACACACACACGCATACACACACACACACGTATACACACACACACACACACACACGCGTATACACACATGTACACACACGTGCACACACACACACACACGCACACACACACACACGTATACACACACACACACACACACACACACACACACACACACACACACACACACACACACACATGTACACACATACACACACACACACGTACACACACACACACACACACACACACACACACACATACACTCACGCATGCACACAGACACACACACACACACACATGCACACACACACACACACACACACACACTCACACACACACACACACACACACACACACACACACACACACACACACACACACTCACACATGTACACACACACACACACACACACACACACACGTGCACACACATTCACACATGTACACACACACCCGGACACACTCACACGTACATACACACACACACGCACACACGCACACTCACACACGTATACACACACACACACACACATGCACACACACTCACACACACACATGTACACACACACACACTCACACATGTACACACACACACAGCTCTTCTACTGAAAAGCAAAAGCAAAAAAAAAAAAAACAGACATTCTTTCTAGCAGGTGATCAGATGCAACCCCCCCTCCCCCCACTAAGCCATTCAGATCCCATTAATGTGTCCTGTCCTTGATCCTCCTCCCATGCATTCAAACCTGAGCATTGTAGCACTCCATGTGGGGTCTAAACTGTAGCAACTGCTTGGTACATTGTAGTAGGCAGTTTGCTACAATTTAAAAGTGTAAAAAAACAACTCTTTTTAAACTAAAATCTGAGTGCTGAAGCACTCCGTGCAAGCCAAACATTATACCCTGCCTGCACAAAGCACTACAGCCCTCATGTCTTAGTTAAAAATGTGTCTTATAAACTGTAGCAGTCGTTTGCTGCAATTGTATCATACAGTTGCTGCAGTTTATATATACCCTGTCTGCACAAACCAATACCGTGTTCAAGTTTTAGTTAAAAAAATTGATTTATTTTTATCTTTTAAACTGTAGCAAACTGCCTGCTACAGTTTAGGCCACACATGGAGTGCTACAGTGCTCAAGTTTGACAGTAAATGCAATACCGGCTTTTAAAAGTCGATATTGCATTAAAGAAAGTTTGGGATTGGCTGATCACACCCTCAACACCTTGCCCCCAGGCAGTTGCCCTTCTCATCCTACACTATCTATGCTACTGTTAATCATTGAGGAATACCGTCTATCAATGTTGGCATAGTGTCAAAGTTGTGCTGTTCTGTGTCAATGGTGCAAAAGGTAACATACCTGATTTTGGTGCAGAATGCTGTAAGTTCTCTTCCCAAAACAGGAAGATTGATTGCTGACACTACTGTGTTGTATAGGGGGGTGAATGGGGGTGCTATACTCCTGAGTGCATCCTCCTTTGGATGAGGTGCCTAATAACTATGAACCTGTTGTCAATTTGTCAGTCATTCCCTATTGCAATATTGACAGCACACTTTTTTGTTTTTGCTGTTGTTATTTTAACATAGACAATATTTTCTTCAAGGGCAGCAGGCACTAAATTTGTAGATGAAACACTGAAATGCAAAGTTGTTTGCCAGCAGCAACGTCTTCATTAATTCCAGATCTCTTTAATGTGGAATAATTATTCAGATGGCTTTTACTTCTGCACCAGAGATTGTGCATATCAACTGATATTGTTGGATTGTAATGACAGAAGTTTGAACGGCGTTTTATGGCTGAAATGTTAAAAGTAAAAATGTGGAAAACAACACAGAACCAGATAAACTACGTTTTAATGAGCGCTTTCATCAGCGATTACACTTGACTTCATCAGATAATGCACAATAAAACATCACTTCCTTTTATAAACAGGCACCATCACATGACCACAACCATTCAATTAAGACATACAATAAACTTTAAACTTTAAAATTTAAAAACACAGTTTCCAGTTTGGATTTCCTTAACCTAAAATGCAATAGTACGGGAAAAACTTCATTGAAAAACTTGAATAAAATTGAAAGCTGAATACTGTTTTTGTCTGCAAAGAGGATGGCTTTATTCAAGCAGTCTCTGTGACAGGGAATTATATTACTTGGGTGGATATTGTTCCATTTATTTTAATATTAGCAGCTTTATTTGTCTTGTTAAAATCCACAAAAGTGTGTTATTGGTTTGTATCTAGGATGGTGTATCAATAACCAACAGTGATACATATATTTTTTACACACATACAAATGTATATGTTTATAATATTTTCTCAAAGCATTCATGTATAAAAGTCCTCAGGGATTTGTGATGGAAACTCTGCTAATGAATATCTGTTTCCCAGATCTCCATTTAGCAAATTAAGATCTCTGGCTAACAAAGTTTGCAAATGATTATAAGCTTGGAGTCATTGTCAGGTCTCCCTTTGACATATAGGCACTCCAACAGGACATTACATTTGTTGATAGCTGGTGTACAAAAAATAGGCTCAAACCTTATGCCAAAAAGTACAGTATTGTAGCATTTGGTAAGCAATCCTTTCCTCCAGCGTATAGTACAGATAACTTCAAAAATGAATGAAAGTAAGAGACCTAGGTACTTGGGTGGATGGCTTCCTCACATTTGGCCATCATGTTGCAACAGTGGTTTGGAAATCCTTTTACCTTGCACAGCTCATAGAAAAATGCATTTCTTCCAGCTCAAAAGAAATCCTAACATCCTAGTATTTCACACTGATTAGCCCCATCGTTAAACACATCAAACCTGTTGCAATATGCCTTACTAAGCATATCAAATAATTAGAAAGACCTCAGAGATTGTGTAACTAAAATTATTGTGATCTTAAAAGACCTGTACTGCCAAAAAAGATTCACTTTATCTCTATACTGAGTATCAGATAGACTCCTTAGGGGTGATCTACGGCTTGCTCATACAGCTATAAAGGATACAGCAGTTTAAGAATTCTTACACCTCCATAAATCAAGCAGTCCAGCTAACACTAGAACCAGAGAGCTAAATATATTGCAACAAATAAATAAGACAAGGGTAAGGGACAGCTTTGTCATACAGCACATGCCACCTCTCTGGAATAAACTTCCTTTCTAGGTTAAGCAGTTGTTGCCTTTAAAAAGGAACAGCTAGATTAGTATTTCATCCCTGGTATGACTTGCCTAGTCCTACGTGAAAAGATAAGCAAGGCCTAACGGTGGTACTGATGGAAATGTCCTCGTGGCTCAGTTGCCTTGTAACTCCTATGAGCTTACATTTGCTCAAAGGCTTGCTGAACTGTATTTAATAAATATGTTTGTTGTCACAGTTTGTAAATGACCAGGTGGTGAGAGTAACAGACAAAGAAAGAAGTAGTGGTGAAGCTTACCATGGTCTGGCTAAACCTGTCAAAGTTCTCCCTGGTCTTAAACATAATATGATCCAGTGAACCAATGAACCTATGAACATACAATATTAAGAGTTCTTACTACTCCATGATAGAGGGTTTAATACTGAGCAATAACCAAAGGAGAGGAAACTAAGTGGTCACTGCAAGATACTAAGTTAAAGGATAGTGAAGCTGCTAAAATAGCCTGGGTAGATTAAAAGCTTTTGAACTTTTATTGTGCTGTTTCTTACAAGATCTTGCAAAGGCCATATTTTTTTTTTGTTCAAAATCAGTGTCACTGTTAAGTGATGAGAACTGTATATAATAGTAATTTTTCTCTTGGGTTGTCTAAAGGCCTTTTCTGTCCAATATATTACGGAAAGAGCCTGTTATTACAGTCTTAAAAAGGATAGTGATAGAGAGAGGGAAATAAATTAATAGAGTCAGAGTGGATGCAATGATGAAGGTGGGAGATGGCTTAGATAAAAAAAATCTTTTAAAAACAAATCTGCCTACAAATCATATATATATAATCTGTGCAGTATGCAAAACTGGAAACAGAAAATAAAAATAAAACCATCAGTGCTGGTGTGATCATCAGGAAAAATCCCTGACATTAAGATTAAAGCATCTTGAAACTTCCTTTTAAGTTTTTTTTTTCTTTTGTGAGTTTTTATTTTGATTGTGTAATGTAGCAATAACTGATGCAGTTTTATTCAGTTTGGCATAAATCCTTTGCTGCACAGTAGGAAGTAACTAGGATTTGCTGTACTGGAGACTAGTTACCGTAAAAACGCTGTGAGATAGTCATGGTACTAGAGAAACACTGGATCCTTAGAGAGCACAGTACTGCAGTATACAGGGGCATCCTCATGTGTCAAGAGTGCGATCTGGGCCCTCATTCCAAAACACTTGCTCTCAGGCTGAGAGCAGGTGTTTTGGAATCTGGTCCCTGTAGTAAGATTATGAAGGCACAAACAGAGCAAGGGAACACAATATATGCCAAATAAACCAAAAAAAAAATTAATATACATATATTATTGCCTGGTGGGTGCTGGTTGGCTTGTTGCATGAAATGGGGGAATGGCGTGAATTTAACCATGACTGTATAAAAGTGAGTATTTTTATTTGAAGTGTTATTCTGAAGAAGTCTCTGATTTGTCAGAGACTAAAGAGCTCAATTTGAATGTTCTATGATTTTTATTTTTAGTTGTGCAGTGGGATAAAGCATTTTTTCAGCTTATTTGGCATATATTGTGTTCCCTTGCTCTGCTTGTGCCTTCATTTGCTCATTTGTGGTGCTTCTTTTGTGATTTCCTGTAGCAAGATTGTTTATAGATAGGCCTTAGTACACTTAGGCCAATGTAAGTAACTTAGACTAACAGCAGGACTTTTGGAATCAGGGCAGACTTACACTGAAAGTAACTCCTCTGAAATCTGGCCCCTGGTGTTGTTTGGAAATGTGTTAACATGCTAAATGTGCAGATTAATGCAAGAAAGCATCTAGGCCTCAGTGGAGTCACTTACTATTATATGAGTACCTACAATAAGTGAGACAACACAGTGGTGAAGTAAGTAGCGTTGTTGCTTCACAGCAAGAGATCAGCTGGGGTGCCGTCTGTCTATAGTCTGCATGTCCTTCCTGCATTTGCATGGGATTTTACTGCTACTGTAGTTTCCTACCACATTCCAAAGATATGCAGTTGATGGAGTGGTGACTATAAATTGTCCACAAGTCTGAGAGTATGATTGTGAAGTGTGTGTGTGTGTGTGTGTGTGTGTGTGTGTGTGTGTGTGTGTGTGTGTGTGTGTGTGTGTGTGTGTGTGTGTGTGTCTGTGTGTGTCTGTGTGTGTCTGTATGTGTCTGCGTGTGACGTGCTTGTGTGTGTGTGTGTGTCTGTGTCTGTGTGTGTGTGTGTGTGTGTGTGTGTGTGTGTGTGTGTGTGTGTGTGTGTGTGTGTGTGTGTGCGTGTGTGTGTGTGTGTGTGTGTGTGTGTGTGTGTGTGTGTGTGTGTGTGTGTGTGTGTGTGTGTGTGTGTGTGTGTGTGTGTGTGAGAGAGAGAGAGAGAGAGAGAGAGAGGTAGAGACAGAGAAAGGCTACAAAAGAAAGGTCTGTTAATCTACTTCTATTCTACACTTGCCTAGTACATTCTGTGGATGGCATTGCCTGTTCCTGCGGTCACTACAGGATCTAGAAGTAAACTGACAACATTGGCTGTAGGGATAATAAGAGAAGCTTTAAAATGTTGACACTGTCCCCAACCACAGTCATGATGGCATGGCTTCCTTAGTGAATATGTTCCAACTACTCTGATAAATGGAGATGCACAAAAAATCCTGCAGAGAGTAATTGCATAAATGTACTTAAAGTCAGACCAAAATGCTGTCTTAATGAAATGCCCATTGTGAGAGGTGGACTGTATGAGAATTTTTAGTTATGCATTACTCATATCCTTGTCTGCATGGGCCTTCTTCGGAGATGTGTGTGCTAAAAGCAATACTTAATGTAATAATTTCATTCTCAAAGTAATTATACAGTTGGCAGGTCATTTTTGTTGACTTTGTTGACTCAGCATGGAAACTGCTGAACAAGAGCTACTGTAGTTTGTGAACTGGTGTTCAGCTCATGAATTGTTTGCCACATCACACACTAATGAACATTTATGACTTTTTGTGCAGATGTTTGCTGATCGTTGACCTGAGCATACGTGTGATTAATGTGCAAATACAAATATATGGTGCTAAGTGACTGACGGCACGATATAACTGTTTGCAATACGTGTAGATATACATACAGTACATGCACAGTCGCATATGTGTGTGGATAAAGTGACACACACACACACACACACACATATATATATATATATATATATATATATATATATATATATATATTTTTTTTTTTTTTCCTTTTGTACACATTTAGACATTAATATATGAATTGTCTCATCTGTTTGGAAGAGTGGTCATACTAATGAAATGCTTTACATCTCCATTGCACCATTAGTGGGCATAAGCTACTGTTTTCACTTAGACAACAGTATATGACAGGATATGCTAAATCTTTAAATGCAGTCACATGTTGCATTTTAAATACTGTAGTTCGTGAATCCTCTCTTTTTCAGCTGTCAGATGTAGCCATTAGTTTCCATAGAGAATTAGAATACGGCAATAGGTCTTTGATTACAAGGGCTTTTTTTATTCTTCTGCCTTCTAACCCAATGCTTCCACAGAATGCACAGAGATTCATATACTGAGTCCTCTGACTTCATATGCACCTGGTTTTATTTTCTAGTAGTTATGTAAGAGAGGAGCAATATTTGGTAAAGAATTCAAACAACAGAAAATAGCAGCAAGGTCTTCTGCAGCGACAATGAGCTTTTAAATTATAGTGATAATTACATTTTGTTTATTATTTTACATGTAGTAACATCAAGTCATGGGTTTGAAGAATTATCTGCTCAGCAAAACAAGATTAGTTCACAGAGAGAGAGAGAGAGAGAGAAGTTGAAATTATATCTACTAAGGCAATTTATTTACTTACCAATGGAAGATTTGCGTCATAAGAAGGCATCCACAAAATAGAATGTACAAATCTTTGTTGCACAAACTTGGAAACCAGAAACATAGGGAGGAAAGTTTTTTTTGCAAGGATGGAACCTCCTACCTGCACTCTATAGTCCCTCACTTAAATTATGTTGGGGGCCTGCAGCCGCTGAGATAGGGCAAACATCCTGTAAGGGAAAAATCCCATTTCCACGCCCGGTCTTCAGGATATTACTTCAATGAACAACAAACCAAAGAGCAGCTGCACTCAGAGCAATGACAGTAGCCATCAAGCACAAATATCAACTAAAAAAACATCCAAGATATCAAAACTGCTGTCATATATAAATATTGAAGCTTTTGTTTTATTGTAAGCGCTTCTAGTTCCTGTGAATGCAGCCTAAATTGCAGAAGATGTATTTTGCCATTCTGGTTTCTGTAATAAGGATGTAATAAAACCATTCTCATACAAGCAGCGTACTCCCATCAATAGGCATCCTAATACTTTCCGATGTGGAGGATGAATTTTTGCACATGATTCTTTGGTGAGTTTTTAAACAAATATATTTTATTTTTTTCCCTAATAAGAAAAATAAAAAAGATCAAAAACACCAGCCAAACCAAACAAAAAACTGAACTAATGGACCAAAAAAAACCTGATATTTAATAACATTGCTCGTACACTCACAAAATGAGCAGTGTAAACACACTACATCTTTTATATACGATCAGATATTTAAATAAGAACAACAGAGGTTCATGGGTGAGTACTAGGCTAATGGCCCTAGGAGGGCTTAGGGTCTTTTTAAGCCTAGCCATATTTTCCCATTTGTACATGAACGAATGCATTAGACAAGAACAAATAGTTTGAGTTTGTCATATTTTCCCATTTGTATATGACAGGATACATTACTCTGGGGCATCTAGCCAAGTTGTGGTGCACAGCATTTATAAAGCTGTCTCTGCCAAGTAGAGGGTATAGATGTCCGTCTAGGGATAAATCTCTGATTCCCCATCAACTGGTCAAAGTTGTATTTGAATGGGGGCAGGAACAAACTCCTCTTCACATGGATGGAAAGCCTATTACATGGTAGGAGTCGTCAGTGAGACACATACCAATCCTTCCAGCATGTTCTATTTATGTTACAATCAAGATTAAGGTCCTTCAGGTGTTTCAAAAGGTGTTGGCCTTATGGATGAGAAGCAGGTCCATCAGCACAAGACCAGGTGCTGCCTTGTAGGCCAGGCAAAGATCACCTCTCAGCAGTCTATTAGTGTAGGGATAAGGCTTTGAGGCAGTTTGCATATTCCAAGTGGTTTACTTCTTGTATTCTTTTTGTGATGAACCTTCTGAGTGTTCCAGTTGTTGCAAATGCTTAGTAAGGTGTATACCCAAGAGTGCATTGTAGTCAATAAGTGGTCTGATGAGGACTGAGTTTTGGGAGACGGGAGCATCTTCTGGACCTGGAGGACATACCCTTGCTTATAAGTTGTGCGATATAGAATGATTTTCTCATAACAGTAGACAAGTGATGGTCAAAGGCCAAGGCACTGTCTATATGTTTTCCCAAGTCCATAACCACTCTTGTGGGGGGTGTATCATCTAGGTGGTAATTCACAGGGGTGGTCTCCTTACCAAGACATACTATTATCCTTATTTTTGTTTTTTTTTGCATTAAGTTTTAGATCACGGTTCTTGCACCAGTCATTTGTTTGTGACAAGCCTTCTTGGATGATAATTTTATTCTTGGGGAGTTGAATAAATGCACCAAGTTTTCAATCATCAACAAACTTGGTCAGCTGGAAGCCTTTAACATTAGCTTTGACTTCTGAAAAATAGATGCCAAAAAGAAGTGGCCCCAGCATCAAATCTTAAGGGTCTCCACTGTTTTTTTTTTGTTTGTTTTTTTTTTGTTTTTGTTTTGTTTTTTTGGGAGTAGTGTTCACTAGCCTACCTTCCTGTGCCCTATCCATGAGCCAGCTGGCTATCCAGTTGGTGACACAGGGGTTTACTCCTAATTTTGTAATTTTATCAACAGTACTGTAATGCTGATTGCTTTGACCAGGCCAAGATAAGCTATGCACATTGTTTTGCTTTCATCCATGGCTTTGGTAACTCTCTTGAAGAAGTCTACCAGGTTGTTGAGGCAAAACTTGCTCTTGATGAATCCAAACTCTGTTGGATCCAGAGTCTGAAGATTTCTTCTGTCTTTATTTATAATATCCATGATGATTCTTTCCATGGCCTTGCAGATGAGACTAGTCAGACTTGTGGATATAAATGTATCCATGGCAGCCTTTCTGCAGAGGAATAACTGTTGCAATCCTCCATTTGGTAGGCATGAAGCCAATTTGGAGACTAAGGATGAAAAAATTATTCTATAGGGCTGAACAGGTCATGCTATTTAGGAGGCATCTTGGGATATTATCATGGCTCATAGATGTAACATTTTTTGCCTTGGAGACCACATTGAGGACCTGTTTGGTAGTGATAGGTGGTTCTGTTATGGTCTTGAATAACACATGTGGGAGTGTCAGGTAGAAAAACAGGGTGAAGATGGAACTAAATTTATCAGTCTGTAGATTTGCCATACTCTTCAGTTCCATATAAGAGGACCTGTTTATAATTAGTTCTGCACACTGTTGGGTATTACTTTTGAGGTTGCAGATGTAGCTGAAAAAGGCATTATGGTTATCTTTTGCCTGTGAGGTTATCTTCACCCTAAATCTGACTTTGGTGGACTTAATAAGACTCCTTTGAGGTGCATCTTACCCTGCTGGAAATTTTCCTTTCTTGGCCATGGCTTTCTTTCTTTTGATGCATAACTTATTGATAATGGGATTCCACCAGGGAGGCTTGTTTTCAGAGGTGGTCATATGCTTATTCTGGGTGGGTACTACTGCCTCAGTACAGTTGTTTGCATGATGGTATAAGGTTTGTGTAAACACTTCTGCAGGCAGTGGAGTTCATGTGATGGTGGTGGAGCTTGAAATTTTGCCATGGCATCATTCAGTAGCAAGAGGTTAGCTTTGGAATAACTCATGAACTTTATGGGGTTAGATGAGATAATAGTTTTTATTTTAATTTTAACAAAGACTACTTTATAGTCTGACCTAACAAGTGAGGACATTACACATTGGTGGGTAAGAAGTTTAGTCATGTTTGTGAAGATCAGGTCAAGGACATTGTCACCCCTCATGGGTATATAGACAACAATGTATAGCTGTGAAAGCTGTATATAAATCATACATTTGAACCCTCTGCTACTAGAGGTTGAAAGATTCAGAAGTATACTTGAGAATATAGTCTGTAAAGCTGGAAAATTATTCAACTATTTATGAGGGTTAAAACAGAGTTTTAGCAATGTAATAACAATGGAACAAAGTCTTTCCACTCTTTATATGAAATATCCTCTCTGTTCAGTTTTTGACAACACAGTAGCATACCAGTGAAGACATAACAACTAAAATAATAAATGATGAAGAGCTGTGTTGTCCAGACCTCTCAACTATTTAGTTCAAGAAGTCTGGCAAAGTCAAAAATAATAGGGGGGGGGGGGACAAAGACCCCCAAAATGGAAAAGTTTTAAATAGTTGCTAGAATAAAATGTTTAATGTCACCATGCATTTTTGAAATGCTGAGAGGGCTTCCTCAGGCATTTAAGCTAAAGCAAAAGATGTGTCTTAAAATTTATAGCTCATCAAAATCACATGACTAAGACAGTTAATGACTTCAAACACAATTATATTTCTCCTTCAATATGGATTTTAAAGATACAAAGCCATTTAAGCCTGGTGGAATATGAGCGCTTAAGCATAGCGTCCTTTTCATTTTAGCAGTCTCATTGCTAGGTAACAAATCTCCTCCTCTTATGCATTCAGACAGTATTTCTAAAATTACAAACTTTTTAGTCATTTGATTTTGATCAACTATAAATTTTAAGACACACGTTTTGTTTTAGTTAAGTGCCTGAGGAAGCACTCAGGGTGAAAGTTTTAACATGCATGTTTAATTTGTTATATTAAATTGGATTTGTACACTCCTACTGCCTTGGATCCAGTGACTTCTTGTTTGTGACTACCTATGGAGGATGACAGGTGCCTTGGAATCATCACTGTCTGCTGCTAGTATGGTGATTTAGGTGACATTATAGTATTGAATATTCTGTGCTGCCTCTTCGCACTATTGAACCCTCACATGGCGGGGGCCCTTTCTACCTTGCCTCACATGAGGGGTGCCTTTCCTACCTTGCCTCTCATGATCGGTGTCCTTTCTACTTAGCCTCACATGATGGGTGCCCTTTCTACCTCACCTCACATCATGGGTGCACTCTCTACCTTGCCTCAAATGATGGGTGCACTTTCTACATCACCTCACATGATGGGTACCTTTCCTACCTCACATGACATGGTGGGTACCCTTTCTACATCGCCTCACATGATGAGTGCCCTTTCTACCACACCTCACTTGATGGGTGCCTTCCCTATCTCATCTCACATGGTGGGTACCCTTTCTACCTCGCCTCACATGATGGGTGCCCTTTCTACCTCACCTCACATGATGGGCGCCCTTTCTACCTCCATTGCAGACAGCTGGATAATTGGAATGCTTCATCATGCATGTTCTATAATGTTGATGCAATGTACCCTCCTGGGTAGCAGAAAGTACTAGTACTATGATGCAAACTGCTGTGCAGCCACTGGTCTGTAGTGGGACTGATTGCTCTATTTCACCATGCACACCATGTCCATGCACAAATCACAGAAAAGGTCTAGTATGGTGGCATCTGCCTTGTAATGGTCTAGCTGTTTCTAATTAATTATGCTTTTACATAGGGAAACCATTTCCTAAACTATGCCATGGGCATCTGTGGCACAGTGGTACTATAGCTGCTGGCTGTTTTAACTTTGATATTACAAATATGTTCTCATTCATGGAGAGAGTACAGTCTGTTGTTTTGGTTCATTTAAGGTTCTGCTTGCATTGTCTGAACATTCTCTGGTGCACATGATTGTACTTTGGTATGTATAAGCCATATTCTTTGAACTGTGCTGTTAGCTGTACGTGTGCATCCTCCTTGCTTAGTTTTCTTTGGAATATGTCTTATCTGTGCCAGAGCAAAAATGCATATCATAAAACAGCTGTGCTACAGCATTAATTAAAATAAGATGTTTGATGCATTTCTAGCCAACGTATATAACTAAAATGTGGATGCTTATAAAATTTTTAATTGTGAAAAATCTACCTATGGTTTGCCACTCTCATTTCCTCAGTAGTTTAGATCATACCTCTCAGCCTCTTGGAACAAGAAATCTGAACAATGCCATAAATAAAAGTGAGCCAGAGGCTCAAAAATAGGGACAGTTTTTAAATATTGCTCTTGCAAAGTTAGAAAGTTGAGAGAATAACAGGTTTTGCATTAGCATGCATTTTTATAAAGGGTATGAAGTCTGAAACTCAAATAGCCATCATTTTCTAACTTCAGTATTTAATGACTTTCCACTAATTTGCCAGAAAACCACAATTTTATGAAAAATTGACCAAAAATATGAGGCAAAATTCTGCACACACACACACACACACACACACACACACACACACACACACACACACACACACACACACACACAGACACACACGAAGATTACTATGTGTAATGTTGAAAGAAGTTGGCAATCAGACAGAAAGGTTACATGATAAAATTTTAGAGTACATATAGGGTATGAAGGGTACTATCTTTCAGAAAATTGACATATAGCAATAATGAGATATTAGTTACAAGGAGGTATTGTTTAACAAAGAGTATGGTAGATCACTGATGCAACCTTCCTAAGCTATGCTCTACCCAACGTTATCTCTTTGCCCTGTAAATTTAGCCATGAGTGAAAAATACCTATTTGTAGACTATGAAGTACTACCAGCTTGGCTAACAATGGGGAAATCATACTCTTAAAGATGAACCGATAAACATCCTAAGAACTGCCTGCCAATAACCTGTCTCTCAAAAATATACAAGCTATTTACTGGAATAGATGCAGACATGAGTATGCAGTCATATAGATAGCAAATTCAATCCTGGTCTTAGAATAGAAGGGGAATAAAAGAAGCTTGTGTGGAACTAGAGATCATCTTTTGCTAGAGAAAGTTATAATGGAAATATGTTAAATGAACAGGCATCTCAGTATGACATGAATAGCTTGCAAAAAATTATAGTATTTCTCATTCTTGGATAATAGAATCTGTTCAAGAGTATAAGATCCACCACACATTGATAAAGATCATTGCAATCACTATGAAAAAGTGGCAAACCATTTTGCAATTGAACGACAAAAAAGGCAAATTGCTATCCAGGGTGTAAGAATCTACTGTGGAATATTCTAGGGTGATTTATTGTCACCATCTCTGTTTTAATAATCACACAACCAAGGAGGTGGTGAATAGCAAATGAACAAAACTCTCACAACCTCCAGGCTACGTGTTTTCAGATTTTTTTTTATTTGTTTGGATCTTTTTTTTTTCTTGTTGGATTATGTGTTCTAGATCTTTTGTTAAATACAGTGTTTTTGTAGCCTGGAAGTTGTGGACCATCACTGTTTTGCCTTGCCTCAATCCAGTAAGCTGTTTTACTTAACCACTTTGTCGTAGATTTAGTTTGACTCCAAGAAAATCTCCCAGTCAAAAGATCTTGCATCTTTATTGTGGATGCATACACAGGCTATCAAAACAAGTAACCCTAACTGCAGAAAATGGCAATTCTGGGTACATACTGCCTGCTGAGAAGAGCACTCTTGGTAAACATCAAAGATTAAAACAAAGCTGATATTCATGCACTTTAATTATGCCCTGACTTAGGGTTCATTCATGTCAAGTTATGTAATAACCTAACATTTGGAGAAATGAAAAAAATAAGGTAGAATAATGATCCAAAAACACTGACTGTTAACAAGACTACATATGTCAGATGTAAGGAACAGAGGAAGAAAAAATAAGCTGATGGCTAAGTGGGACCCTATCTTATCCATTAAATAGGGTAAATGGCAGAGTAGGTGGTCAAGGTGGTCCTTAGCTGCTTTAAGTATTTGTATCTGTGTTTCTGTGGTCTGTTCCTCAAATATATTCATACTGTCTCTGTTGCAGTTGTACCACTCTCCACTAGCAGTTCTACTTAACACTTCATTGCAAGTTATTTCATCATCAGTCTTTTTGCCAAGAGAAGAATGTTGTGGTTCATTTAGCCACAGTGTGTTATATTTTGATACAATTTTGGAGGATTTTTCCCTTTTTTCCACTGTGACTATGGACTTAATATATAACTTAGGGGTTACTGTGCTTACAAGGAGACTTCCTATAAAAAAAAAAAAAAAAAAAAAAAGATTTGTGTTTTTTTGTTTTTAGGTTTTCTGAGTTACGCTGTTTGGAAATGGATTTTTCAGAAAAGTGTAACTCAAATTATGTTATCAGAATCAAACATAGGGAAAGCAAATTACCACCCCTCAACTACTACCATTAGCCCTACCAAAGAAGAAAAATAGCTGCTTTCTTTTTCTGTATCCTCTACTGGAAATACTGACAATCACTTCTGTCTTTTCAAACACAGGATGCTAGTTTTGGAGACAAATGCCTTTCCCTGTACCATTGGAATACTAAATAGTCATGCCCTTGTATACTCTGAATACTGAGGCAATGCTGAGTGCTTTGAGCTACCCAAGAAGAAATGGTGTCTAAAGACATAGTACGGCCTCTTATTTATTTTTGTAATGATTAAATCAATAGCTAAAATACTTTTTTTATAATTGTCCAAATAAATAAGAGCAGGATCTCTGACAATCTAAGCCTTTTGCCAAGAATCAAAAGTCTGTCCCAGCTTAAATCAAAATTCCAGCAATATAACACATAGGATTATGATATGATCACAGATCATAACCAGATTATTATGTGTTCAAGGACTAGATTTCAAGAAATTTGCTTTAAGGCAGAAGTTCAAGAGGTTAATTTCCTGAAATCCATTTCTTGAATATATTACAGTCTGAAGCTATGATAACAGAGATGATCATAGTTATCTTTTAGTACACGGAGCTTGTGGTTGTTTCATTTAGCTTCAGGTGATGCACTCACTAGGTCAGTTGCATCATTGGAATGCAAAGCCCTTGATCTTTGTGTGTCATTTCTGACAATCTGGTGTGGCGATATTTGAGAATAAACAGAAATATGTGTTACTCAAAAAGTTGATATTACAGGATACTATATGTTGTACTGCACACGTATCGTGCTTCGCCACTCAGTGCAGGTTTGACAAGATTTTTTTCATAGTTTCAGCTTTGTATTTATCTCTGTGGGTGTGTGACCTATGTTTTAGCTTGTCATACCAAGGTTCCTTCATATGCTATAAAAAGGTTATTATTGCAAGATTCTTATGTCAGTACCTTACTCTAATAATGTTATCTTTGACTCAATTTTTGGAATGTAATAAGGGTATTCCAAATATTACTTTACTATTTAAAAACAAAAAAATAAATAAAAGTGATTGATATGTAGGGTCTGAGCAATTTCTAATGTATGAACAAGCTAATGGAATAAGAAAAATTGCCTTCTAAGTCTTTCTAGTTGTTATAGCCAGTTCCTGTGCAGACATCAGATCTTTTCCCTTCTCTTCTGTTCTTTCTGCCCAAGCTACGGCTGCTTATACCAAGCTATTGACTGGCACTCCATCGCTTTCTCAGACGTGTCACTCTGCTAGCACTATACAACCCTTTCAGTTAAAAGATACTCTTTAAGTAAGACTTGAATCTTCACTCAGCCTGATGCTACTTATGCACTTTCATTCCCCATCTTTCCTTAGGCCTGCTGAAATCAATCCAATCATCAAAAGTTAAATAAATACATTTCTGACCAACTGTTGATAATGCAGTAAGTCCGTCACCTCTTCCATTCCAGTCTTTCTTGTGAAGTGTACATGACTGGTGATTTTAGTCATCCTTTATACTCAACAAGTTGCTTCTTCTGTCTATCTTTCAACACTTGATTTAATTGTAAACGTAAGTCTCCAGAACTGTTCACTGCCCTAGTTGTGCCTTGACTTATGCGCTGCACAGCAGGAGAATGTCATATCCTTCCCAGAAGTATTTTTATGTCACCCGAACTTATAATCAACTATTATACCAGTCTTCAACACAGGTCATGTAACCTGTCATATATTATCAGATTTTGGCATGATAATCACTTCCAGACATTTATAATCACTTCCAGGCATTTTTCATTCTCATTTTTCTCTAGAGCCACCCCATATCCATTCTGAAGTTTTGTACATCTCCAGTGGATACTCTGTAAGTGAAATATGTAGTTTTGCATTTCTTTACAATATTATTAGCTGCCAGATATCTGCTCAGTATATTACCTTCTATTCTCCTATCCCCAAATAATGTACTTTTGTCCTCTATAGTTGACTCATAAAACACACCAGAATGCCTTTGCAACCAATTTATCTGTAGGCAAAATAATAAATAGCAATTACAACAACCAAAGTGAACATGAAACTTAAAGTGGATATAACAAGAAGTGACTACAACATAAGTAACTGCACCAGTCGGTTGACTTTACTAGGCCTGGCCTGGCACCAGTTATTGTCCCAGTGTGTAACCCTAATCTCCCCTGGAGAACCACAATAAACCAAATCTCAGAGCTGACTCTCTCCCTATCCATAAAATTGTCTGAACCCAATCTTTCTGACATGGCAGTCATCAAAGGGTCACTGTGAAGTATAATAAGGGAATACAAGGGGATTAAGCCAGGAGGCACTCACCCACTGGCAGCGTAAGACAGCCATTCCCCCATATTCCAGTCCTGAAGTACTCAAAATGCCAATGAAATAAACTGATTAATAAAAAATAATATATGAAGAACAGTTATGACTTATAACTTAAAAACAGTTGCTAACCAAAGAAGTTGCCAAAATCATTCAGGTGAGCTCCATCTGGATTACAGAAGTCTTTGTCTACTTTCGCTAGGTTGGGGTGCTCAACAGTCTGATAGTCAAGGTCAGGTGACACCTGGGCAACCCGGTGGTTAATGAAATGTCTGGATATGTCCACTGCTGAACTTCTTATGGCACCCCTCTGATGTAACCTGGCAAGTATGGCTGACCAAAACACCCATGATGTCTGGGTAAAGCAATCAAAGCCTGTGGAGGTCAGACAAAATTCTTGCTGCTAAAATTTGCTTAAGAGCAGGAGTTAATGCATTGTCCCCTAAGTGAATGATCAAGACCGTTGGTAATTCTAAGTTATCTGTTAACCATTTACAAATGTTCCTCAACTGGAACCAAGACAAGCCTGGAAAGCCAAAACAATGTATGTTAACTGGCGAACCTGGTCCAAAAACCCAATGCATCCTGATAACTGGATAGCTGTTTGTGCAGCCGCTCTTTGGACAACAGACTGCCCTAGGATCCAAATCACTTTTTTTTCTATAAAAGTAAATGACAAATTTACTGCCTAACATAAGAGAGAGAAGTAAGCATCAGATGACCACCTAGCTGTCCTCATCAAGACTTTGGCTGAATATCCTTTTTCTGCTAAATCAGAAGTGTGACATATGACATGAATGGGATGAATAACCCTGGATGGGAATTAATTGCTGACTAAGGGCTCATTTCAAGGTTACATTCACCTCTGCCACTGTGATCACATGGCCTAGGTTCAGGGCAAAAACTCAGCCAGAAAGTGGAAGGTTGAATGCCACCTTATCCAAGTAAGAGACCCAATGAACTGGGTGGGTAAGGTAGGACCTACATTTGTCTAAACATATTTCTTGACCTCTGCACAACTGGTTTGTTTTAGATTTCTTCAACCAAAATAATACTAAGTCTTTACCAATAAAAAAAATTCATCCCAAGTGCAAGGAATGAAGTACCTCACTGGCTGTAAAAGCCCCAGCATAAAGCCAGGAAAATAAGGTGACACAAAGGATAAAAGAATAAAAGTCGACCAATGAGAAGTATAACCCCTTGATAACATGACCTAGAAAGTGAGGTCCAGGGCTTTCTTTGGATCCTGGATTGCACCTCTGAAGTTTTCCCAACCCTTCTGTAATCTGTTGGTAACCCAGTGGTTGGAAACATCAGGAAACCCAGAAAAATGTGCCAACCACCTTAAAGCTGCCAGGTGCATATGAATCATGTTGGGAGCATCATTTAACAAACACTTGTTGGATATAAACTGCATGAAAAGAGTTAGATTTAAGTGTCTAAGGGGCTGAAGTAATTAATTGCATAAGAGGTTGAACGTATATAAAGACGATGAATATGCCCAGTTGATATCCGATGCCTATGACTTGGACAAAAGTGACAAAGCTACTCTTTGCCAATGAGCCAAACGTCTGGAGGGATGGGTGTCCCAAAAGGAGCCACATCTGAAGCCAGTTGATGGAAACTGAAAACCTCAAACTGAGTTAAGCTGTCAGCTATACCATGAATCCTGCCTGGCACATGATGGCTAGTAAAGCTCAAATGAATCTGTTAACTCAGTAGAACTATCACTCTGCTAACATAATGAATCCACCTGGACTTTGATGATTTCCTATTCAAAGCATGAACTACTACCAAGTTGTTGTAATAAAAGGAAATGTTCCTGTTAGAGAAATGGTCCTTCCAAACTAAAATGGGTACCAAATGGGGACATTTTCCAAAAAAAGTGATGCTCTTCTTCCCACCTTGCAACAAACCACATCCCTTGAAAATAACCACTCATATCAATGTTTGCTGCTGTATCAATGAAAATCTGAAGCTCAACAAAGGAAACCCAAGGACTTTGCCAAAAAGTGACCCCCATTAAAATGCAGCAAAAAGATGTTGTACGGGAGAAGATCTTCCAGGATCTTGCTAGATATCCTCACTGAGTGGTTTCTTCTTGATACATTTGAGGAGATTGAATAGAGATCTGAGAACCTACCAGGTGCAATGGCTTGGCACATGAAGGTTAAGAGTCCATGTAGCTGCATGATTCCCACAACACAGATGTTACAAGGCAGCTCCCAACTACAATCAGATGGATGAACTCAGCTGAAAAAGCTCATCATCAGGCAGCCTGAGGGTGGAAGCCAGCATATTAATGAGCATTAGAAATGTAATGACCTGAGAGGAGCCTTCTAATTTATCTTTAGCCAAAGGGATTCCCAAATGATTGCAAATCTCAATGAAAATAGTCATGCCTTCTAATACTCCTAACCTCCCCTCACCCACTATCAGAACATAGCCTGTGTCATGGATGGCTGCTTGTTTGGTTGCTCTTTGTTACCAGTACCAGTGCAAGATGGAACTAATGGTTTCAAGGCCTGTGCCCACCAGGGAACAGCCCATATGCATGACAGTGTCAAAAAAGAGGCTTTGTACACCAAGGAACAACCCATGGGCATGGCGGTGTCAAAGAAGAGCCTGTGCCCACCAGGGAACAGCCCATATGCATGACAGTGTCAAAAAAGAGGCTTTGTACACCAAGGAACAACCCATGGGCATGGTGATGTCAAAGAAGAGGTTGTGTACACCATGGAACAATCCATAGGCATGGTGGTGTCAAAGAAGAGCCTGTGCACACCAGGGAACAGCCCATGGACATGGCAGTGTAAAAAAAGAAATTCCTGCCAAACTAAAACCCTAGCAAAGGCCAGTATTCATTCATTATTGTGAAGAAGCTAGAATGCATATTGGATATCTATCTTGCAAAGCCAAGCATCCACAAATTCTTTGATGGCCTTAACAACATGGTCTAAGGATGAACAGTGGACTTTAGATTAGTGTTTGTTGATAAAAGTCATTAATTGTCATACCAGCTGGATGTGAAAGGTGATGGATGAAATTAAAATTTTCAGCTTTTTTCTTGAAGACTAAGCCTATGGAGGACATCTTATAATCAGGCCATGAGGTTGAGAAAATGGCACAATGAGTCTGCCTGCCACAATTTCCTTTTGAATTAGCTTGAGAGCTTCTTCTTTATTACCCTTGATGGATGATAAGTTTTTTTAACTGTCTTGGAGTCCAGAGACATGAAAGACCCAATGGGCAAACCTGAAGAAAAAAACTTTGATTAAAAATAATCCTGCCTCCTTACCAGGGTGATCTGAAAGTGAATCAATAAGATTATCACCCATGATCAGAGAATGTGACAACTTGACTATGTAATTGACCCCATGAAAGATTACCTGTTTGGCCATGAAAAAGATGCCTGCCTCTGCCTGCAACCTCTTGGTGCTGGATGGAATTCTTTCTCTATGAAGAGGGGTATGTGGCTGAAATGCATTTACATGATTTAGACCAGCATCTGGCCACAGGATGTCCCTTTCTACAAAAAAAGGGTCTATATTAGAACACCGAACATTCAAAATTTTGAGTGTTCTAATATCGACCCGTTTTCAGCGAACGCTGAAAATATCGAAGAAACAGAAAACTGAATTTTTTCCTAGGGAAAGAATTCAGTTGTCTGTTTCTGTTGCTTCAATATTTTCAGTGCTGTGGTGGAAAGTTACGGGTCAGGTTCAGGTAAGTGTGCGATTGTGTGGATGTGAGGGTTAGGGCAGGTTAGGTGAGTTAGGGTTAGGTTGCGGGTCAGGTAAGTGTGCGATTGTGTGGACATGAGTGTTAGGGTGGGGTAGGTGAGTTAGGGTAGGGTTAGGGCGCGGGTGAGGTGACTGTGTGATAGTGACGGACCTTAGGGTTAGGGTTTGGGATAAGGTAAGTGGATAGTTAGTGGTGTATGTATAGTTTCGTGTAGGGTTAGGTGTAAGAGTTTAGGTGTATGTGGGTGGATTGCTGTTTGTTTGGTGTGCTTGTGTTGTGTGCATGTGTTTTGGAACAGCAAATTTTTTCCCTAGGAAAAAATTCGCTGTTCTGTATGTTCGATGTTTTAAATTTTCAATTACTAGGGTTCGATATTAGAACACTCAAAATTTTGAATGTTCTGTGTTCTAATATAGACCGAAAAAAAGCGTAGTTGGGAGAATCTGCAAGCAGGCCACAAACATCAGCCATTACTGAAGGCCCAGTTGAGTTGGCTTTCTGCAGTCGCATCAAAAACTTGATTAGGTTTGTCCAGCATGGCACTTAGCCAAATATACAGGTGTTTCTGATCCCATCTGAGGGACTTGTCTTTCAACTTTAACTCCTGAACCTTTGGTCATACAATGACCAAGTCCCCCACCCTTCCACTATATGATGGCTTTCTCTAATGGACAGAAAATATGCCAAACTTGGTAGGGCATGGTTTATGTCTTTCTCTATTCGAATGGCAATGTAGACTGAAAAACACAAAGTCCAGTTATCCCAGCTTCTGGGTATGGATTTTGTGGTGACTTTCTTGTGAAGGGTGGCAAGGGGTGTGGTGTAGTCTTTGGATCCTGTGTTGTTGGACTTCATATCCCCGTGGATCCCTTCTGTATCAATTAAGTTGAATGCATCTATGAAACTGCCTCAAATAGCCTTCTCCATTATGTTCAAGGGAATATGTGCAGTGATGTGGAACCTCGACAGGGAGCCGGGAGGACCTGGTAGAGCTATCCACAGCCAAGTGGTCTAGAAACTGAACGTTATTGTGGTCTGGATCCAAAGGACTAGACTCCTCAGCAGGGAAGGACAGGGGAATTGCGGTCTGTTCTGACCTTCTTGATGAACTTTGGTTTGGGCGGGGTTTACCTATTTATTTATTTTATTTATTTATTTATTTCTCTTTGTTTACTGGGAAATTCTGACTGTGATTTCTCCCATTTTCAGTGGAGGCCTGGGGGAGAAAAGCTACACATAAAAAGAATACAATACACTACATAATAGACAGTATAATATAGAACAGATAATACAGTAATTTGTAGGGTGTTGCACTGCACACACTCTCCTTTATACATTCATAAGAGCAGCATAGTACATTTTTAAACCTTTCAGTTATTGCAACAGCTTCATACACCCATATAAGAGCAGAGTAGTACAATCATATTAATTTAAGTTATTTCAGCAGGTTAGTACTTCCACATGAGAACAAAGATAGTACCTTCATGTACAAAAATGGTGCCTTCATATACAAAAATGGTACATTCATATACAAAAATGGTACCTTCATATACAAAAATGGTACATTCATATACAAAAGTGGTACATTCATATACAAAAATGGTACCTTCATGTACAAAAATGGTACATTCATATACATATGAGTTACTGGAACAGTTTAGGGCATCCTTAGAAGAGCAAAAATAGGTCATTGATACACATTCCAGTTACTGCAACATTAGATGTTGCTTACAGTAGAGTGACGTAGGCCAGAAAGTGTTTGGATAATACTGGAGGATGAAAGGGGGAGATTATGGGTGGGTGCTATTATTCTAGGGGAAGTGATTGTTGGGATGACACAGTGAGTGCACGGTGGATGGAGAGAAGTAGAGCTTAACAAAAGAAATAGAGGTCAGTGCAGTATTCTGCAGTCATATTGTAATAGAAAAAGGAGATTTGTCTGTAGGTTAGAATATAGTGTAGTTTGGGGGAAGAGAGTGTTTAAGTCCTAGGAACTTAGCTTGGTGTAGTAGAACACACAAACAGTTCATTAGTAGGTGTGTCTTGAGGGTGATTTGGTTCCAGGTTTTTGTCACCTGGTTGGATTATAATGAGTCCCCCTGCAGTGTTATGGAATGCAATGCTTTGTTGTTGGACCTTAGTACCTGATTAGTGGTATGAGGTAAACATACTTATTTTAGGGTTGGGCATTTTTAAGGGAAGTTTATTAGTTTCTGGAATATAGTCAGATGAGAGTAGTGAAGGCAGTTTGTAAGTTCTAGCCAGTTAAGAATTTTTAGAGCCATAGCTATGTGGGTTTTGTAGGGGGTATCCATTGTAGATGTTGCAGTCTTATTGTAAGCAGTCTTTAGCTTATTTTTGGTGGTTATATTAATGTTTCTAAAAGTGGCAAGACTTAGAGAAGGGATGGAAGTAAGAATGATTAGGCTATGGTCTTCCTAGTGTAATCTGTGAAGACCTTTTTGGCTCTGTAGAGGGAATCTAGTTTCCATTTTGTCTTTTTGATGGCTAATAGTAGGTGTTCGTCATACCTGAGACTATCATTGAGTAAATTTTCTTGCAGTTTGGCATATGGTACACATTCTATGTTAGTTCCATTTGAGGACAGGATGTGGAATGACTGTTTTTGATTGGAATCATTTTTGGAAGTAAAAAGCAGTGAGTTTTTTTGCATTTAGGAGCAAGTCTGAATTGAGTAACCATGATTCAGTGGCTAGGAAGACTTGTTGCATGGTGTCCTGAAGGGAGGTTAGCATTTGGTCTGAGCAGATTAGTGTAGCATCATCTGTGTATTGTACCAGGATAGCTTGCTTAGTGGTGGACTGGAGGTTGTTGATAAATATATTAAAGAGTAGGTGGTCTAATATTGATCCCTGGGGTATGCTGACTGTTACTGGGAGGAAATCAGAGTATTGTTGACCAGACAACTGTCCTGCCTACTACAAATCCTACAACAATATACCCCATCCTGTAATCTATGATCTACTAATAAACAGCACTTAACCACATTCAAACCCAGAAAAAGAGCTGGACAGAGCCTCTACTCCTATGCCACTGCTAGGTTATGGAATGCCCTGCCCCCAGATATCCCCCTCCTAGACTCATTAAAAGCATTCAAACTATCATTGATTAAATTCTTTTTCAACAATCAGTCTGTTCCTGTGCCCAAAATTATAGGCCACTATAAATAATCACATTTTTTCTCTCCCTTCAAAATCTCCTCTCCCATTTCATCCCCCTATTTCTTTCTTTCTGTCTTCTTACCAACCTATTTCCCAAATTATATACCTTCTCTCCTTCTCTTTTGACTTTTCATATACTCTTTCAGTAAAACTTTTTCCACACCATATTTCTATTTCATAATATTCACATTCACTTCTTCCTATATTCCCAGTACTTAACTGCTCTAGTATCCCACAATTTTTCTTTTCCACTTTACTGCTACACGAGTACCTCTTTTTTCCTTATCTCCAACACTTACAGTGTAACTGATCCTAACTACATTGTCAATAAAACTATTTTTTGTATATATCTATCTTACATCAACTGTTAATCTTGATACATTGTGCCTTTTTTGTATTATATGTATGTAGCAAATTATGTAAATACTATTTCAATGCCTGTAGCAACTACTTAGCCTACATAATTTGCATTGATTATAATTGTTTAATCTCACATTATGTATATCTTTTATTACTGGAGCTTTTCACCTCAGGCCTCCACTGAAAATGGATTCCTGACCCAGTGGATTTTACTGGTCAACAAATGTCAATAAATAAATAAAATAAATGTCATTGCTTGTTTCCTATCAGATAAGCTGTGAAGCCATGTTAAAGATGGGGTACTGATGCTAAAAGGGGATAGCTCCAGGGATTGTACAGGGTGGAGCAATGATTTTAGGGATTGCCAGAATAGTTTGGGGTTATTTCCTGTGGGAATTTTGTAGGGCAGAAACATATTCTTTTTTGTCACTAAGTATCTGTTTTTGAAAAATACAGTTCTGGGAAGCAGCACAGCAGCTGGTATGGAAACACTATAAAACTTTACTAAATTAAGCACTTTTGTCTGATTATAACATTAGACTTCATCAGAATCTAAAAACGTATGACCATAACCAGTTCAAATACTCTTACCAAATAGTCACGTGACATATTAACCCAATCCCATACTGCAAACAATTAAAACAGGATTTAAAATATTTGCCCCCTTGCCAATCCTTTAAGTGTAGATAAATATTCTTTATATTATATATAATTAAACAATGTAGGACCATAGTCTTAAAATACTAGATATGGATACATGATCATTCAGACTTGGGAAGATGTTAGATTCATGAGATGTCTGTAGTCCTATAGGGCTGTTTTATTTTTATATATATTTTTCCAGGCACGGTCTCTTTTATCCATTAGCTGTTTGGTAGCCTTTGACATCCAAGGTCTAGGGATGGACTTAACTCTTATTTCTGAGTGAGGTTTGGTTGTTTAGTATGGTAAGGAAGATTTGGTTGAAGTGATGAACTGCTTTGTCTAGTGGCAGGGATTTAGCCAGTTCCAACTGTATTGTTTTGGGTTGTTATAAGAGCTGTTGGTTGAAACTGTGTAAGTTTTGGAATTGTTTCTATGTAACATGTCTCTGTATGTTTAGCCATTGTCTAATAATGTAGGTGTGTAGGTGGTCACTTATACTGTCTGGTAAAGCTCCACTGTCAGTGATATTTTGGAGATGATTTGTAAGAATCGAGAGTTCAGAGTGGTTTCTGTACCTTTTGTGTGTGTGTGTGTGTGTGTGTGTGTGTGTGTGTGTGTGTGTGTGTGTGTGTGTGTGTGTGTGTGTGTGTGTGTGTGTGTGTGTATGATCTAGTAGTAACATTTATTAATTGTGAGACCCCGTATAAGTTTAAATCAGTTGTGGAAATGGTTATTTTTTTCCAATCCAAGTTCATGTCCCCTAAGATTAATACTTCTTTATTTATACTGTTGTTTATCCATTATAGAAAATCTTCACTTTTAGCTAGATTATTTCCTGAGGTATGTAGAGTCCTAGTAGGCAGACTGATTTGTTATTACAGAGTTTGAGGTGGGCAATAGGAATTTCAGTGTTTTGAAATTGTGGGGTATTTTGAGTATGTTGGGTTAATTCTAAAACATTCTTATCTATTACTGCAACTCCACCTCCCCTCCTCTTTTTGTTGACCTGTCCAACCTGATTATGTTGTAACCCTGGGGGAGTGTCTCTTTATTAGTTATTTCTGGCCTTAGCCAGGTTTCGGTTGCTATAACTACGTTAGGGTTAAAATGTGGGAGGGCTGGTTGGAGGTCTTAGATCATATTATATAAACTTTGAAATTTTATATTTAGGAGAAGTAGATTTTGTTCTGAATTATGGTGTGGGGAAAAAGGTTCTGTTGTTGCTGGATGGAGGGGGTGGTTCTTGTTGTGTGTTAGTATATGGACCAGGGTTGGGGTGGATGTCACCATTTTGATAAGTTTAGTTGTAATAAACAGGTATGTGTGGTAGTATTTAAATTTTAGTGGTGCGTGTAGGAGGGTAGCTTGTGGTGCTTTACTGGTTTTGATGGGTTTAAGGGTGAGTGTGTTTAGTATTCAATGTGAAAATAGTTATGGAGATATTGTCAGAAATGTGTAGTGTTAATGGTTTGGTGTGTGTGAGAGTTTGTGGGAGTGATGTTTTGAGAATGTTAAGTGGGATTCTAAGGTTGCATAATGTGTAAGTAAAATGAGAATAGGTATGGTGGTTGCATGAAAAGTTTTGTTTTAGAGTGAAGTAGTAGATGTGAAGGGTAGTTTATGGTCATGAAAATGCCTGGCATGTGTAGTATGGTTAGGGAACTAGGATAGATGTTTTTTGTGTTATGGCTAATGTAGATGGAGGATAGAAAGGATAGGATACTTGTTTAAAACAGTGGTAGTACTAGGCGGGTGTGGTAATTGCTTGTGATGTGAAGTTGCAGCTGTTGATAAATCTGTGATTAGCTTGATGTGGAGTACTAAGTTTGGGTAGATAAGCTTAAATGTAGATGTAGTGGGGGTGGGAATTGGGGGTAGGGTAGGGGAATGGAGTGGGCTGGAACCCTACTGGAGGTATTTGTAGAAGTTACAGAGATAAACAATCAGGTAAACTGTTAATATAAGGTAGGTTAAAACCTTGTTGATTGTGGTTGTGCAAGTAGGCTTAATCTGTAGATATCAGCCAGATAGACTATGAAGTTTGGGACTCAGCATATAATTTCTGTTGTTGGATAAGCTTTGCACACAGAGGATATTATTAATATTTGGATGCACGATTAAGTAAGACGGGAAGCTGATGATAGTTTTGGCACTTGTGTTTTAGTTGTACTTGCTAGCCTTGCATTAGCATTAAACAGTAAAGTGGGATATAGGGTGTTACCAGCTCATATGCTAAAGTCCAGAATGTAATTATTGGCTTTAACTTTACTCTTAGATACTTAATTTACTTTTCTCTGGGCTAAGCTACTTATCTGTTTAAGTATATAATTATCTTTTCTCTGGGCTTAGGGAATTGCCAATCCAATAGTTGTGTGCACTGCATTGTACTATGCTGAAAAGTAAGGCACGGCATTGCTATATGGTTACAGAAGATTCCAAATCTATGTAAAAATTAAAGCACTAGCCAAACTGTACTCAGTAGTCTTCCTTCTGAATCTTTTGCTTGTTTTAGGTACTTAAGGGTAGACAGAGTTTTCAGCTTTCTTCAGAAAAGAAAGAGATCCAATAGAGGGAGAAACTCCTTAACAATGGTGATTATTTTTTCTAATGATTAGTGCACACTACTGATGGAAATGATCTAATCCATGTAAGGAATATTCAAATATATTTCTGTGACCCTAGGGGAAGAGTATTGTTAGAAAATGGGGTGAACCCTAAGTTCCATTCTAAAAGCTAGGTCAAAAATCCTGGACCTACCCTTATCATTCAAGTCTAAACATTCCACTAGGTACTAATCCACAGGTCACACCCTTATAGCCAAAGGAAACCCAGATCCCTTGATTTCTTCATTACCTTCAGCTTCTTGCAAATGCCTGAAA
The DNA here is from genome assembly GCF_019279795.1 of Protopterus annectens. Lineage (NCBI taxonomy): Eukaryota > Metazoa > Chordata > Ceratodontiformes > Protopteridae > Protopterus > Protopterus annectens. The sequence goes on along the minus strand of NC_056746.1, from coordinate 1,269,231,924 downwards.
CTGCAGCAGGTGTATCAGCAGCTTCTAGAGTATCTTACCTGGTGCAACATTTGGACTTACTAGGTGCAGGTGGCTCCACCAACTGCTTCCCTACAGGGGACAGCTGTGATCTTCTGTTATTCAAATTACCTTCTTGAGTGTGAGTTGCATCCGAGTCAGAAAACAGGCCCTAAGCTTCAAGGGTTAAGTTGTGCCATCTGTCCTTAAAAATTTGGAAGAAGTGAATTCCTGGAAAACAAACAGAGATACAGTGTTAAAACTGGAACATGTAAAGATCCAAGGGTAACACTCCTGACACAGGTAGCACTAGGGTAGTGCCCATGACTCACACACACACAAAACAAAAACTCTGAATAGCACTATGCATTAATTATACAATAATGACTCATTGCTGTTCAAAAACGTGCACACTAAATGGACAGCCCAACCAGCATGCCCATTGTAAATCAAGCGTATACCAAAAGAAAAAAGACTGGCCATTCAAGTATTCCTGGGCAGCCAGACTTTCCATTGATACATGCTTAATTACATACTCTTAACATATTTTATGAGGCATACTAAGAAATGAACAAAAGCAGAAACATTTTACCTAGCAACGTTTGCAGAACATCGCTGACCTTCCTCATTTTCCTTCTCTCCTTCCTAATTTTTTAAAGTGCACAAGCATTTCTCATTTCATAACTTTATGCCGGAACATACCCTGGCAACAAGCCTGGGGACGCTACCAAAAACACAAGACAACATCACTCCTTAACGAATATAAAATCCTCCAAAAAAAAGTAAAGAAACTCATTACTTCTGATCGTCAAAACTACTTCTCTACACTCCAAAACCAAAATAAAAACAACCCACAGAAATTTTGGAAAGGGATCTCTACTCTCCTCCACCCCAGCAAACCAGATACTCCCACCCCAGACCCAAATGCTCCAGATCATGACTTAGCCACCCAATTCAATTCCTTCTTTATTGATTCAATTTCTAAATTAACCTCCTCTTTCTCTAACACCTCTTTACTATCTAATATACCCTTACCCACCCCCACTATTCCTATTTCTATACCACACTCCTCACCCACTGACTCCTCTACCCTCTCTTCTACATCCACCCTATCCCCATCTCCACCTACCCAAAACTCCCCCACTCCTGACTGCCCCCTCTTCTCATTAAATCCTATACCAACATCCACTATTAAAAAACTTCTTCAGAAATTGAAACCATGTACCAATGCTCCTGATAATATCCCTTCCTACTTTCTCAGTATAGCCGCTGAAACCCTTGCCTACCCCATTAGCATTTTAATTAACCGCTCTCTACAAGAACACACAGTTCCCCAAGTATGGAAACAAGCCTTTATTATACCTCTACATAAAGGTGGTAACAATAATAACATTACTAATTTCCGTCCCATAGCCATCCTGTCCCCCATTTCTAAACTCTTAGAAAAATGTGTCCAACTTCAGCTCCTTCCTCACCTCCTAGACAACCATCTTATAACTCCCACACAGCACGGTTTCAGACCCAATCATAGCACCATGACAGCCCTCCTCTCCTTCCTTGAGGTTGTAAATAAAGCCCGTGACTCTGGAAAAATTGTTTCTACCTTACTCCTTGACCTCTCCAAAGCCTTCGATACTATCTCACATAGTCTGCTCCTAAACAAACTCTCCAAACTTCACCTGTCTTCCTCCTCTTTGAACTGGTTCTCTAACTACCTATCTAACAGAAGCCAAGCTGTAAAATGGAAAAAAGCTACCTCCTCTTTCCTTGGTACCCCTACAGGAGTTCCCCAAGGCTCCATACTGGGTCCTCTTCTCTTCAACATCTTTATAAATGACTTCCACAAATCTATCCCTTTCTCTAGCATCATCCAATATGTGGATGACTCAACTATCATCTGTTCTGCCTCTTCTATTAATACCCTACAAAAACTTACTCAAGATGCCTTCTCTTCCACAGAACAATGGATGATATGTAATCATCTAGCTCTCAATGCTTCCAAAACCAAATTAATGTTATTTACTCCTTCCAAAGCCATCCCTCCCGACATGGGTACCTTCTCAATTACTACTCTACAAAACTCACCTCTTGAAATAGTATCAGAAACCAAGCTTCTTGGGGTCCAAATCGATAACCAACTGAAATTTAACTCCCACCTGCAAATTAACATCAAAAAAACACACCAGAAACTTGGCATGCTTTATAGACAGAACACATACCTCACATCTGCCACTAAAATCACTCTTTCTACCTCCTTCCTAATACCATCCCTTCTATATGGTGCCCCACTACTAACTAATCTTCAGTCCTGTTTAAAACAACAACTTACCTCCTGTTACAACAAAATCGCAAAATTTGCAACCAGCCAAAAATCCTCCACCCACCACTGCATCTCCCTCCATAAGCTAAAATGGCTAGAACTTCCCAATCAACTAACTTATACTCAACTAACTCTAGCCCATAAGCTTATTCTCAACCCTACCCTCTGTCCCTCTCTCTCTTCTGCCTTTAAAATGCACCTACCTAACAGAGTTCTAAGGTCAAATAATCAAAATCTACTCGAAGTACACAGACCGACTCATCCCCCAGGCAAAAACCTTCTTTCCTTCAGCCTCGCTCGCCTCTGGAACTCCCTACCTCCACTCATCCGCACCACCTCTAACAACTCTGCCTTCAAAAAGTCTCTTCACTTTCATCTAGCTTCTCAGTGGGAATGCTCTTGTTCCCACCCCACATAACTAACTCTACTTATTTCACCCTCAATACCATATTCTACTTCTATACCTTTGACATCTATTCTCTATCAGTATTATATTACATTTATTTAATTCTAGTACATTTCTTCCTATTGTTTTAACTGTTATGACTGCTATTCTAACTGATGAGTTCTACATTTGTTTGTTTACACAATATTAATAACTCTCTGTACTAATATTGTAACTGTTAAAATGTTGTAAATACCTTCTGTTATGGAGCTTTTCAGAGTTCAGTTACAATATTGTAACTGTTAAAATGTTGTAAATACCTTCTGTTATGGAGCTTTTCTCCCCAGGACTCCATTGAAAACGGGTTCTTTATGGCCCAATGGACTATCCTGGTAAACCAACGGCAATAAATAAATAAATAAATAAAATACAAAAAAAAAAAAAGCAAAAAGCAATAGTGCTATGGAGTCCCTGTCTTCTCCATTCTATCCAATGTATTAAACGGATGCACTGTGCAAGCATGAGGATATACCGTACGCATGAGCAGTGCTTCGCTTTCAAGAGAGAAGGCAGCAGAACACCAAAGATCCACTATACAATCATATTATTTAACAAAAGTTTACTATCACTAATGATGCTGTTAGTATTTATAGTAAATTAAAATTGTCTTTAAAAATTAATCATTAACATTTTAACAGCTTATGATTTAGTACTTGTTTATCGTTTATGCATTATAGTGATGTTTAGTATATAACGTATTGTTTAAAAAAAATATTATTGCATTTCATGGAATCCATCATAGTTTTAATTACTTGTTTAATAGATACACTACTAGATACTTAGTAGATTTAGTCTCTTATAAATTCAGGTTTCATAATGAATTGTTTAGATCTGAAGAAGTCATACATTTGTATTGACCAAAGTGCTTAACTGTGGATTTAAAATTACTTATTTTTTTGCTATCTGATAAGGGTGGATTATCCGCAGACATTGCTGAATGCATTATGGTTGCATGATGAGAATATAAAAGAAAGAGTGCCTCAAACAAAATTAATTTCAAACTAAGTAAGAAAGACACAACTGCATGATATGAAAAAGAATCAAATGAAAATGTTTAAAATGTGATTAGCAATGATATTTGTAAATATCACAAGGATGTGGAAATGGGACAAATCATTCAAGTACATGAAAATATGGATGTTATTTTAGATTTGCGTTCATTGGGTTTTCTCTCAGAACAGCTGCTTGATTTTTAAGTTGCTTCAAAATCCCAAATTCCTATATTTTTGGCATTTTGAAGGCACATAAGGGCATTAACAATGTACTTTTTAGAATGTCAGTTAATGGTCCAGGCTCCAAGCAGTGTCAAGTGGTGGGGGGGGGGGGGGTGCCAGTTGTTCAGTCTAGCTGTAGGAAGGGCCCAATTATTTGTTAAAGAATATCTGACTTTGTAGACAAAATTAAAACAAATATAAATTATCCTGATTATTTGTTCACAGCTATAGTGGTTTGTCCTTTATAGTCAGTGATCCTTTCAAAGGAGAGGATTCATTCTGTACAGAAAGGGGTAAGAGAAGATAAAAATGCCCAATAGACAACATTACCTTAATTTCTTGCTCTCTTGAACTTATACTTGGCAATAATTTATTAATATTTAACAAGAAATATTACAGTTATTTTTTAGAAAACCAGTAGACAGTAATCCTTTTAACTTCAACAGTGATCATCTTAAATGCTTAAAGCTCTATGTAGGTAAGATCCAGTTGACGAGAATATCTAGGCTGGCAACATGTGAAGATGAATTTAAGTACGAGGTGCAGAGTTTGAATCAGATGTTTTTGGAAGAGGTTTGATTTAATAAACTACTGTTGTATGTCCAGACTGAGGGTTCACTCTAATACATACTCATCTCTGATGTTGAGATAGGAGCAGACTCAAGGCTTATAGCTAAAGATGTGTTACTATCCAGAATACTAGTTATTTATGGCTGCGATTCCACTGAAATAAAAAAACTGTGAATAACAGCTGAAAATTGTTAAGACAAAATGGAGCTGTATTACTTATTTATTTATTGTTTGATTTGACATAAAACAATTTTTCCTAGTAAAAAAAAAACGAACATTTCAAGACTTTCTTGGAAAGGCTGAAAGCAAAAGGGCAGAAGGAACTGCCATCCCTGTGTGTACTGTAAAGTTTTGCAAACATAGCACACAGCTTATACTTTCTACATGCCTTGGCTGGCAAAACATATAGTGGCAATGTGCATTACAACTGAGATACTTCACACTTTGTGTATATTAACAATAGTCTGTCATGTCATTTCTTTTATGTTGGGAAACCATCCCAAAACAAGAGTTTAAGAATTATGGAACATATGCTATTTATGCAAAAACAAGTAAAGTACTTTATATACAGATCTCAAAGTGTGATGACACTAAGAAATTTACATTTTTTTTTTTGTTTTTTTTTGTTTTAGAGAATGTTTTGCTGGATGGGGATTAGGGGAACACTATTTTTTTGCTTAATAAGAAAGAAGTGAAACTGCAACTTTTTGTAAGGGTGAATTATCCGCAGACATTGCTGAATACATTATGGTTGTAGCACTATCAAGAGCTAGAAACATTGGGTTGATATTTCTAGACAGAGCAACTTATCTATTTGAATGATACACATTATTTATTTATTTATGATATTTTCCAATTTTTGAATGAATGACATTATCCGATTTTCAATGCTTTCAGTTGATAGGTGACTCAGATGTTGTGATTAACTATGTCTTTCTTATTTAATGTGAAATAAATTCTTGTATCTTTAGTCTAATGAAGTCTTATAGCAGAATGGACAGAAGAGCTTACGTTTTATGAAATAAATATATCTGTTGTTTTCAAGCTATTGGTTCACTTTTGTTTTTATTTTATTTTATTTTTTGCCTCTGGTTTGGATTGCAGCTGAATAGGGTCTATGAGCTAGTTGCCAAAACAAAGATCGGTACCCAGGTAAAGGTCAAGTCAAAATGCACAAAAATATGAACAAAATCCAAAACACACTTGCCACACCATGGTAGGAATTATGAAATGACAAACTTTAATAAAAATAAAAAAAAAAAACTTTCGTAATCTTTTGTAATAATGTTTTGCTAAAATGACAACTATGCTATCGGCATTTTTTTCTAGGATTGTACATTCTGTTCATAAAGGCACATTTCCTTGTAGATCTTGCAATGCTTGTAATCACATTTGGGTCGGCAGTTCCTTTGAGCATACATCGACTAATTATACCATTCTGTTAGATTTCTATGCCGACTGCAGGACAATGAATGTTGTTTATTATGCGAAGTGACAAGTTTGTGAATGTTTCTATGTGAGGAAGACCAACCGTCCCTTTAAGGACAGGCTATTGGAACACATTAATGATATACTCAATGGTTGTGGTAAGAATCCTTTGGCGAGACATCTGAGTAAATTTGGAGTTGATCATACCTTTAGATTTTTAGTTCTAGAAATTGTTCATACATACTGCAGAGGGGAGATCTAAGGAATAAAACTGAATGTGCTGAAGTCGTGTGGATCATGTGTCTGAAATCTGACAGTTTTCCAAGCTTGAATGAAACTCTTTCTATTAGACCTGCGTTAAAGATCCAAGGTTTGAGACAATACATTAATTTGTTGCTAGCTTCCTTTTTGCAGCTTGCTATGAATGTGAGCAACACCTCCTATTTTAATTGCTAGTTGATTGATCATTCCGGTTTAGATCTGTATTAAGATTTGTGGATTTAGATAGTGATTGATTGGTCGTCATTTTCTTTTTATGAATGAGAATGACACCTTCTATTTTGGTCGTCATTTTCTTTTTATGAATGAGAATGACACCTTCTATTTTGTTATTGTTAGCTGAGTGGTTGTTTTTGGTTTTAAATGTGAGTGTGTTTTAACTTTGTCTTATTGGTCTGAAGAAGTGGTTTGTACTGCAAAAGCGCTCGCCATATATTTTTTCATTATTGTTATTAAAGTTCGTCATTTCATAATTCCTGCCATGGTGTGTCAAGTGCATTTTGGATTTTGTTCTGTGGGCCAGTTGACTTACCCAGGCATCAAATAAGTAAGTAAGTAAGTGAAATGATAGATAAATAAAAATACACAGTTATGCATACATTAATATAGTGATATAAGGTTTATGTCTTTCTGTACAGGTATGCATAAAGATAGCCATACAGAAATCAAAGACTATAGGTAAGGCAGTTATGCAAGCAATCTCATTTTTATCTGTTAAAATTAATAATATTGAAAAATACAAATATCTTAAAACAACTTCCAAGACAATGCCCTACAGTTTCACACTTTTTATAAATGCCTTACTAGACACCTCCCTCCTAGTTTGTACCCTTTGATTCCTGTCTGTAGGTATTTCTGTACGTTACCAACTTAGATCCTACCTCCTAAGCCTCATTAACATCAGACTTCTCTGTGTTAGATTATCAGATGCCCTTTAGAAATTCAAGTGCACTACAATCACTGGGTCCCCCTTGTCCACCTCATCTGTAAATGAGTTGTAAAACTGTACCAGACTGAAATGGCAAGACATTAAATATTTGAAACGGTTTACCACCATATGGTTGAGCACACAGTGCTCAAACCTGTATATGCCCAAATGTAATTAGTGAATCCTGGCATGCCGAATGGTCAGAATGTTGCAAGAACACTGAATATGACATTTCCGACTGCTCTACATCCAGAAACGAGTGCTAACATGGGTCAAAAAGGGGATGGAGGTTTGCGATTCACAACATCTGTGTTCGCAAATATGGGATGTTGCCTCACTCCTTTCGGACATTCGGGCTTGACCATCCACTGGTCGATCATATGGTGGTAAACCATTTGAAACTATGCTGTTTCCATCTGCTTGGCCTTTAGCAATTCAGTAATGTGGTTATTGTTTTACATAGAACCTTTCCCATTACTTCTGCACTGGTGAAAATGAGAAAAACTAGCCTATGCTTACCTTCCACATTTTAGACATCCCACAACACTCTTCATATAACTATACTAATTTACTCACTTTTCATTTCTCTGGTACTCACTATCCATGAACCAGTTAGCCCTGGGCATACAACCTTATCCAATGACCTCATGTCACTTCTGCTAGATCTGTAAGTACGCAGAGGAGCATCTCACCTCATTTTGTTTCCCTTTTCATTCCTCGGCATCCTGAGTTGATTTTCACCGTCTTTACCAGCCATTAATCCATGTGTGCAACTCCTTCCTTTCCTGTCTGGTCTTGATGTTTTCTGAAGAATTTGGTAATTAATTAATGTATTATCTCAGTCTTTTTCTTGGCTTCCTCACACCTTTTCCACTGTGTTCAACAGCTCAGTTTATTTAGGATTCCCTGCCTGCAATATCTAATGTTCTAGATAATATTTTATGCTCAAAAAAATATAAACACATTACACAGCACATATTTTTACATGCTTTGACTGCCAAAGTTTATAATACTTGTAGTAATGCATATTATAATTGTGACACTTCACACTTTCCATGTGATAACAACTGTCTGTTGTGTCATTTGTTTTATGTTGGAAAAACATACAGAATCTTGGGGCTAAGAATTATGGAACATATTATTTCTGACAAACTCAAGAAAAATATTTTATATATACATTTTGCTATGTAACAACATTAAGAAATGTGCATTTTTTTTGCTTTAGAGAAAGTTTTTTTTCTGTTAAGGGATTGGAAAACACTATAGTTTTGCTTAATAATAAAGGAATAGAACTGCAACTTACATAGAACCTCTGAATAGTGAATTAAGTAAATATTGTATGCTCATCCACCATTCTCAGCATTTCTGAGTTTATGTCACTGTCTTAGACTTTTTCAGCTGTTTTCAGTTTCTTCAAAGTCTCTTCCTACCACATTTTCTCCTTTTTCTGATATATCTCATACCCTTCAGTGTCTCCTCCGTAATGTAGCCATGCCAGCAATTACAATGTGCCATATCTCCTTATTGCTTGTTACTTTCCTAACCAGTTTAACATATACGTGCTCCTAAAATAGTTAGACTTGTGTTCCTTTTGTCTGCACCCCAAATCTCACCAAGGCATGAACACCGTTATCTAATGGCTTTTTAACCTCTGTTTTTTTTACATCCTTTCCATTTGGGTTATTATATAAGGTCATTACAATTTACCACATCACCAGCATCACCCTGACACCTTTTTGGGTGCTAACCCTCTTCTCTGAAACCCTACGCCCATTTACTTCATGAAAGCATATTGAGTGTTTCTGTGTCTACAAGCATATGCATGCACATGTATGTGTGTGTGTGTGTGTGTGTGTGTGTGTGTGTGTGTGTGTGTGTGTGTGTGTGTGTGTGTGTGTGTGTGTATGTATGTACGCGTGCACGCGCGCGCATCCATCTGTCCATCAGGATGTTTGCAAAAGCATGGAAATTCCATGCATGGTGTTAACAGCTTTATCACTAGCCTGCCACACAATAGTAATATACATGTGTGAAAGCATGTGCGTAAACACACACACACACACACACACACACACACACACACACACAAACACACACACAACACACAACACAGGTCCAACATAAGAAATATACACTACTAATAAATGTATTGATCATTTATCATAGAGGTACTGTGTGGAGATGTACATGAAAATGGAAGTCAAAACCACTTACTGTACCATATTCATTCATAATGACAAAGTCCCAGTACTTTGCAAGTATCAGCTGTACACACCAACAGAAGACTGTGTCATTAAATGAGCTGGTGTCATAAATGAAACTAACATAACTAAACTGTAATGGTTTCTCTACTGAACATGCAAGTCTTCCATTCTGCATTTAAGCACTTTGCAGACAGATTTCTGCTAAGTATTTTAGGTGCTCCTGAAACAAAAGTCTGGTTACACCTCAATCCTTCTTCTGTTCAAACATGGGTAAATAGATATAACAGAAATGAAGAGCTTCAGTCTTTAAACAGTTTATATACAAAGTATTTCATCTTACTTGCCGATAAGTCTCAGAAGTTTGATCAATCAGTAAGTCTACATCAGCAAAGAAATATCCCCAAAACTATTAAAAATAATGTAGATAAAATGTACAAATCAGTTTTTCCCCCAAGAGGGAAATGCTCCACACCTCCAACATGCACAAGCCACACTTTGGTGATTTTAGTAATTATCCATAAGACTACTGCAACTTGGTGAAACAAATGTACTTTTAATTTTCCCATTATTTGGATTGTATATTTAACTCAAAAGAGCCCTTTCTGTAAGTACCAGAGATGTCTCTTCCATGAATCAGCCTTTGAGTGTCTTCTACTCCCCATACAAATCTTCACTGCATCTCCAAAAATTAGCATTTTAAAACTCTATTTGGGATACTTTGAGCATAATCAGCTGTCTTGATAAATAGCAGTAGCAGTGTGTATCATGGAAATGCAGCAGATGCATTAATGCACAAGTCTCCAAACATGCAGTTTGATACACTGCACTCAGTAGCTTATGAAAGAAAGTGATTGCGAACCATACCTCTCAACTGTACAGATTTTCGCAGGAATGTCCAGATTTTATTTCCTCATATTTTTGGTCCGTTTTTCATAAAATTGTAATTTACTGGCAAATTAGTGGTGAAACATTAAGGACTGAAGTTAGAAATTAATGACAGACATTTGAGTTTCAGACTTCATACCCCTGAGTAAATTCATGCTAATGCACAGCCTATTATTCTATCAACTTTCTCTAAGTTTGTAAGAGCAATATTTAAAAATTGTCCATATTTTTGGGCCTTTGTCCCACTTTTATTTATGGTTTTATCCAGATTTCTTGCTCTAAGATGTTGAGAGGTATGTTGTGAACTGCACAAAGAAAAGTGCACACCAGGCCTATCTGCAGAGTCCAAGAGCAAATAGAATACAGGTTAAGGTGCATGCAGTGTACAGATATTTATATTCCTAAATGCAGAGACCAGTATTAGCTGATCCTGGAGTAATAAGTAATGCCCAGCACAGGAATGTGTAGCACAGCAGGGGGGTATGATTGTACACTGAGTGTCACTGAGTAAAGGCTGCATCAAAATGCTATTATATAGAGACCAAACAAATATGCCTGTGTGTAACTTCTGATCTAAGCAGACATAATGAGACAAAGAGGCAGCTTGCATATGTTGACTCTAGATAACATAGAAAGAGTTCAAGAGAATTCCTCAACGTGCTCATTATAACAGTAAATGTAATGATGCAATAGATGAGAGTAACAGAATGGAACAAGGAGATGTGAGATTAAAAGTGATAAGTGATTTCCCTTGTGCAATGCTAGTCTCCACTGGTGCTCCACAGAACCTCTGCATCGTTATGCTGCTAACGGTAGTGATACGGCTGTGTCCAAATGTCATTTATGATTCAGAGAAGGAATGGCCAAACATGGATGCATGCCATGAGAGACTACATGTGAAGTGAAATCAGCAATAGTGCCAACATTCTTACGTGGTATAGACATATTAATGAGCTATGAACGAAGCACAGGTATGAATACATGAAAATCACAGACAGATGCAGCAGTCTAAATGCCCACCCTTACTTGACACAGGAACACACAATTTTAGGTAACAGCCACAGAACAGGTGCAAAAAAATATAACAAATCATAAGATTATAAGAAATATACTGATGTGAAAATACAAGGATAAACTACAAACCTCCTGTATTACTATATCTAATTGTTGTTGTGTGATCTCATGGTCAGTTGTTTGTAGCGCTATGGCCTTGAGCTACTGCTGCTATTTTAAGAAGACACTTCTTCCTTATTCGTTTCCTTAGGCTTTTGTGTGTCACATATGACTGGACCAGGCCCGTTATGTGTCTCTCCTTCTTGCACCCTGTGGTAGGAAATGGAGGTAGTGAAGAAATCTTGAAATGCAGGAGGCAGTGGTCAGCACTCCCCCACGTTGTGGAATACAACAGCTGCAAGAGAGTTCCAGAAGGGACAGGCTGGGTAAGGGGTCTGTGCATGGAGTCTGCCAACAAAAAGGCAATGTTATATCTATGACAAGCTTCTGGTGTGCCAGAGAAAAGGGAATATGAAATATGCAGACCTCTCAAGAAACACAGTCCTCATTCAAATTTTATAGGTTCATAGGTTACTACTAGGCTAACTGTCCTTGTGGGCCATTTTAAGCCTAGCCAATTACCCCATGTGAGAATCAAACCCTGCACCTTGTGTCTATAAGGTAAACACCTTAACCATTAGGCCACCCTTCAAAAGAAGGAATGTACACCAATGCGCTCAGGGTAGTACATTACACTTCAGGTTATTAACTGATACTGCTCAGTGCTGCTATCAAAGTGTACCAAAGTACCTCCTGAGCATCTAACAGAAGGACAACATTAACAGCAGTGTGTTGGATGACCTCCTTATCACCCGCCTTTTACTGAGTGTTCCCAATGAGGTTCTCTTCCTCTTTGAGCCTCTTGCTGCAGCTGTAGAATATTACTCTGTACGGGGTGCACTTACCCCTCCATGGTCTTTGTCATCTCCTACTGCAGTTATACAGTATTAACACATATATGGAGTACTTATCCCTCTGTGATCTCTGTCACCTCCTACTGCATACATGGAGTACTGTATGTGCAGTTATACAGTATTAACACATATATGGAGTACTTACCCCTCTGTGATCTCTGTCACCTCCTACTGCATACATGGAGTACTGTATGTGCAGTTATACAGTATTAACACATATATGGAGTACTTACCCCTCTGTGATCTCTGTCACCTCCTACTGCATACATGGAGTACTGTATGATCTCGATGATCTCTGTCACCACCTACTGCATTTGTACGGTAAATATGTATACGGGGTGCTTTTACTGGTGCATCACCTTTGTCACTTCATGCTGCACTTGCATGCTATCATCCTGCATTGGGAGCACAAACCACTCGCCTCCAACTATGCCTCTGTTTGTCCTCTTGATAGTGTGGAAAAATACAAATATACATATATATAAACAAAACCTGACCAACCTATTGTTTTGAATGCTGGCATGTTCATGCAGTACACAATCTATACAGCCACAAGTACAACAGACAGAAGCAGTGAGAAGCAGATATGTATAAATCAATTCACTGAAGGATGCTGGTATAGACCCATAAGGCAGAAAGAAACCACTAAATCCATTATGTGAAACATGGCTCATATCATGTAAATTTAAGTAGATAGACCTGTGCAATGCCAGTCTGCCTGTGTCCATACAGATCATTTGTATTCCGCCATGTCACTACCAGCACAAGGCCACCAATCAAACAGTCAGAAGACAACATTGACATAAGGACATCACAGGAGGAAGAACCATACTGAGTTATATGCATATAGCATGATCCATACCTACTACACAGGCAGACGTGTATCATAGTGATCATAGTGACGTAGTGCTGCACAGGTAAAGTTATGTGTGACACCTACCTGGCAGATTACACAGACTTGTTTGTGTGCTTTCATTGCTGTCTGCTGTGCATTGTTAATGTTGTACTGCAAATACCGTGCATAATTACATTTGACATGAACAGACTCATGCATTTTGTTAATACTGCAACATCAATAAAGCCGCTGCTGTGGCATAGACGGATAAAGCCCTGATTATGGCGCAGTCGACCTGGGTTTGATTAGTGGCTTGGATGACTGATGGAGAGGCAGGGAGGGATGGGTTGATGTTCCCTAAAAGAAGAGGTTTGATCTAAAGATGGGAGCTGCCCTTGGATGCAACCAATGAGTATGGGTGGTAGGATAAATGAAAAGTGGGTAGGACAAATAAAATAAAATATAAAAAAAAAAAAAAAAAAACACCAGATGGAAGCATAGATGGCCAAGCCCCCAGGATACCCTTAAGAACCATGACCAGCCCCTGCAACACCAGATCAAGTCTGGGTGGAGTTAGGAGACTGCTGGGAGACCTGAAGTAGATGGAAATAATTGAAAATTGGCCTAGTTTCCATGAGGTGTGAGGGGACCCAAAACATTTAAAAAAATATTGCAGCATCAATGGGCAACGAGCATAATGTGGCCAAAACCATAGGTTACACATGGTCATGTGTACACAAGTCCCATATGGGATGCACATCTAACCTACAGTGAGATATACATAATATTACACAAGATGGGTTTAATGCCCCTCATGTAATATGCTGCATTATAGGTTCATAGGTTCATAGATTGGTACTAGGCTATCGGCCCTAAGGCCTATGCAAGCCTAGCCATAACAATTCCCTGGAAATTTCTTCCCACAATATTTACTTCTCTGGGCCCCTGTCTACAGGGTGACTGACATGATCCCCGGGGTGAATTTCCTATCTCCCATCCAATCATCAAGGTTCCTTTTGAAGAGGGCCAATGAGGCGCTCTGCTTGACATGTATGGGCAGTCTATTCCAGAGTACGGGGAGTCTTTGGATCAGGAACCTATCCCTCCAGCATGTTTTGTTCATTGTGATGATAAGGTTTAGATCCCTGGAGGGTGTGGCTCTGAGGGACTGGGATTTCTTTAAGTGGAGCATGTCCAACAGCTCAGGGTTTGACATGGCCTTGTATGTTAAGCAGAGATCGCCTCTGAGTAGACGATATGCCACAGAGTATAGCTGAAGTTTTTTAGACGGTCAGCATATGGCATCTGCTTTAGGCCTGTGATTCTTTTAGTGAGGTATTTCTGTGGCCTTTCCAGCTGTTGCAGATGTCTTCTGAGGTACATACCAAATGGGGCATTATACTCTATAATGGGTCTAATGAGGGATGAGTACAGTGGAACAATGACCTCCTTTTTTTCCTGGATGAAAAGCCCTTAGTGATGAGGTGTGCCACATAGAAGGATTTCCTGACTGTTGTGGCAATGTGGTTATCAAAAGTGAGACCACTGTCCACACTTGTGTCCCTAAGTGTCTCATCACACTTTCAATGTTTAGTGTCCTGCCACCTATGTGGTAGTTCATGGGTACATGTTTTTTTTCAAAGGGGATAACTATACATTTCTTGGCATTAAGCTTGAGCCCATAGCTCTGGCACCAGGCATCTGTTTCTGTAAGGCACTTTTGTAGAATATCCACATCATTTGGGGATTCACTAATGGCTCCCAGTTTGCAGTCATCTGCAAACTTTGTTAGCCAGAGTCCCTCTGGAAACCGATTCGAAGAAGTCAATCAGATTCAGGAGACAAGATTGGCCCTTCACTAACCCAAACTGGGTGGGTCCAGTGTTTGAAGGTTGCCAATGTCCCTGTTTATAAGTTCCACGATAATGCATTCCATGCCCTTGCAGATCAGGCTTGTCCCGGGATCCAAGGTGGATCCTCCCTTGTGGAGCGGGGATAACTGTAGCTGTGCGACACTCAGTGGGCACGAAGCCTGAGGTGAGACTATGATTAAACATGACACTTAGGTGGGGTACCAGTTCATTTTGTAGTTCATGTAGTACACAGCCTGGGATGTCATCTGGTCCCATGGATGCCGTATTCCTAGCTTTGGAGAGTGCTGTTTCTACCTGTGTGGCTGTGATTATCGGAATTTGGCAATCTTTTGGTATTGAGATGGGCCCTTTAGGGGGTGAGAGGGGGTGAAGTTGGCACTAAATCGATCTGCCAGGATATTGGCAATATCCTTGGGATCAGTATATTTAATGCCATTCTGTTGTAGCTCAGAGCAGATCTGAGCATTTCCATTTAGATTCTTGACATAACTATAGAATGCCTTGTGGTTGTCTTTGGAATCTTTGGCAATTTTATTTTCGTAACTAGCTTTTGAGGATTTTATGAGGGATCTCAGCTTCTTACTGAGGCTGGTGAGGGAGTTTTTTGCATCCTGGGATTTTCCTCTTTTCTGCAACAGTTTCTTCCTTCTGTTGTATAGTTTGTTTATAGCAGGGGACCACCAGATTGGCTTCCTTTTTTTGGAGAAGAGCATCTTGGTTCTATTTGGGATGGCACGATTCATGCACGAGTGGATGTGCTCGTACAGTGCCTTAGTGTAGGATTCTGCA
This sequence comes from Protopterus annectens, assembly GCF_019279795.1. Classification (NCBI taxonomy): domain Eukaryota; kingdom Metazoa; phylum Chordata; order Ceratodontiformes; family Protopteridae; genus Protopterus; species Protopterus annectens. The sequence continues at coordinate 1,269,216,189 of NC_056746.1, read as the reverse complement.
GTCGAACTTCCAGATCCAGTCTGCGTGGGTGTCGTGAGGTTTGTCACTTTTGACTTCAGTAGCATGAAGTTGGCTTTGGAGAAGTTTTTTAAGGAGGTTTCCTTACTGGGGGGTGGGGGTGGGATGTGGATGTCAAGGGTGATTTGCTTATGGTCAGACCTGACCAATGAGGGGGTGATCACTGGTGTGGAGCATCTATCTCCCATGTTGGTAATGACCAGGTCTAGGATATTGGAGCCCCTGGTGGAACAATGGATTAGTTGATCCAGGGCGTTGGAATTTATGAATTCCAAGAACCGTTGGGAAAAGGAGTTGGTACCCGAGTAGTTTTCCCAATTAATGGCAGGGTAGTTGAAATCACCCAGTATTAGGGTGTTTGGTTGTATCTTAATATTTTCCAGTATGTTTAGGAAGGTGTAGTGAGAATCTTGTGGTATGGTGGGGGATCTGTAGCAAGCTACAATTTGGATTGCAGTCTTACCTAGTGTTAGTTGCACCTGGAGAATTTCAGATGCATTGTGTTGGGCAACTAGCCTGGAGGTGTGAATATCCTTGGTGAATATAGACACTCCTCCACCTTTAGTGTTTCGGTCTTGGTTTTGTAGCCGAAAAGTGTGGTAAGAATTGTAGCCTGGTATTGCAGGGGTCCTCTCTGGAGCCTTGAACCAGGTCTCAGTCACTGCACAGATATCGATGTTCTCCATTTTTAGGAGTGCCTCGAGAGAGTGCATTTTGAGGTTTAGACTTCTAGCATTGAGTAGCATTACCTTCAGATTTTGCATGCTTGTATCTGTTACGGTGGTGGTTTTATCCTTTGAACCTTGCCTAAAAAAAGCACTATAGGGGTGGCAAGAGCTTTAGCCAGTAACCTGAATCCCAGGGTTGACAGGTGCAGACCATCTCTGGCAAAGCATCGTGGTTTGTCGATCATGTCTTCCCAGGCAGACAAATACTGGATCCCCTTTGAATGACACCAGAAGCTTAGCCAATTGTTGAAGTCAATCATTTTGTCCTTATACTGTGGTATCATTCTGGGCGAAGGTAGGATGCTACTCAGGGCTAGGGTCATACCTGCCTGGGTCACATGATCCAAGAGCTCTTCCATGTCTCTTTTCATGTAGTCCAGGGAGGTACATCTCAAGTCATTCACTGCAGCATGGACAATGACAGAGTTGTATTTGTACTTGTTGTGGAGTGACTTGAGTGCATGTGTTATGTGGCGGATCCTGGAACCCGACAGGCAGCTGACTGTAATTTTCTCCTTGTTCAGCCTGGTGAGTGGGACATCAGTGTGTCTGACTATAGAGTCACCTATGACTAAAGTGTTGGGTACATTGTCTTGCCTTAGGGGCTGTTGTTGGGTAGCACACTGGTGTTGTGAGCTATGTGTCACTTTGGTTGTGACTGGTGTTTGTTTGCGTTTCGGCTTTGGAGGTCTTTGTTGCTTGGACAGGTTAATGTTAAGGGCCTCTGCATATGTGGGTTTAGTGTCGCTATGTGTGGGTGTTGATGGTGTGGGTTTTGAAAGGCTATGAGTTGCTAGAGGTGTAATGCAGGTGTTAGCCTTCTCCTATTGACTGTCAGGTGGACTGGAGAAATCACCAGAAGCTGACCCTTGGACATGCCTGTTTAGGTGCTTTTTTGTAAAGTTTAAGAGCTGTTTTCCCTTACCTTTGCAAGGCACTTTGCAATTGTAGGCTGTTTAGTGCCTATGATTAATTTCTCCTTATTGACGAGAGCTGAGTGCTTGTATCAGTTTCAGGCTTCCTAGTGCTTTCCAGCAGGTTCTAGAGCAAGTGCTAGTCACAGGGGTTCAGATTTTAGTGCTACTACTGAGAAACCAGCTATAATAGGAATAGGAATAGTTTAACTGTAGCCCCGTAGTGCTGCACGATGTGAAAAATGTGCAAACACACGCGTTTTTAAGCCAGAATGTTGAAAGGGACAGAAATCAGCCCAAAAAGGCTAATAAAATTACAATTTCAGAGCTGGAAATCACTCCTCTAGCGTTAGATAGGCAGTACAATGCTCACCAGTCTCACGGGTAGTTAGTAGGACTTCCCTCTACCACAGCAAGGTCTGGATAGCTCTGAGCACAGAAAATAAAGTCCTGAAACAAGCAAGGCCTGGGATATGGCCTGCTAGAAAAGGTGGGAAACGAGCAAACAAGATAGTATTTTTTTTTTTGTTGAAACAGGCTAAACAATCCAATAATACAGTAAATAAACACAGAAAAGGCTAACACACTTGAGTGTGTAGTCCTAAACAGTAAATGCAATTAAAACTCTACAAAATTAGCAATTTAAAACTTTTTAAATGAAGCAAGGCAAGTGCACAACTGGAAAATGATTTAAGAGGCAGTAACACAGCAGAATAAGTAGCTAATCTACATATACAGAAAAGTCTATATATACAGAAAAGCAGCTAAAACACACAAACACTGCAGATGCAGTGCAACCTATAGCACTTGAGTTGTAGTAATATTAAGGCAATTACAGTTATAATAAATGCTCTAAAAAATACTCTATATTTCCAAAATGTTTGAGAAGCACAGTCAGAACATAAGGAAATTCAGGCAAAACAATTTTTTTTTTTTTGAAAGGGAAAAAGGAGAAACAGAAGGCCTTATCAAATGTTCTCTCTGTATTAGGTAGAATGAGCTAATGA
>NC_056746.1:1269168522-1269208522 GCF_019279795.1 Protopterus annectens | reverse complement strand
GTGAAAACTTGTCAATTTAGTGACATTAATTAACTTTCTGAAAGATGCTTTGTAACTTCTGTATAGCAGCCTGTTGTACCCAGAATATTAGTTTGAGAACTTGCCACAGATGGATTAATTGAATATGAATCCTTCAAACCATAAACTTAGATAATGCAGCTTTCAAAGGAAAACAATGTTTTTTGGCAAATGTGGCAAATGTGAGAGAATGGCACCTTTCTTCAAGCTGTGGCCATTTTGGAGCTTGTAGTGTCATTTAGCAATATGGGTGGCACCGCCTCCTGCAGGGGGTACACAATTGCACATGCACCACCTCCTGCAGGGGGTGTACAGTTACACATGCTACGCCTCCTGCAGAGGTTGCACAGTTGCACATGCACATCCTCCTGCAGGGGGTACACAGTTGCACATGCACCACCTCCTGCAGGGGGTACACAATTGCACATGCACCACCTCCTGCAGGGGGTACACAGTTGCACATGCAACTCCTCCTGCAGGGGGTACACAGTTGCACATGCACTGCCTCCTGCAGGGGGTACACAGTTGCACATGCACCGCCTCCTGCAGGGGGTACACAGTTGAACATGCACCACCTCCTGCAAGAGGTACACAGTTGCTCATCCCCATGTAGAAGAATGAAATCATTTGCAGTTTTCTAAGTTTAAAGTTAAACAGGATCCATAGATTGGATGAATGACTTTTGCTTTAATTAACCTATTTCAACAATAATTGTTTTCATACATGGTTTTTCACTTTTCCTTCCATTGTGTGTCTCTCTCTCTTTCTCTCTCTCTTTCTCTCACTCACTCTCTCTCTCTCTCTCTCTCTCTCTCTCTCTCTCTCTCTCCTTCCTTTGGTTTAATGCATACAAATCCTACATTCTAGCTTGCTATGGTTTAAAAGTAAAAAAATATTATTTTTCTTAGCACTCATTGTGTGAACTAAACTGCAGCAATTGCTTAGTACATTTCACTCAAAGAGTTGAAGAGGTGTGGATTGTGTACTATACTGCAGTTTTACAGAAGTCCTCTTTTGTTTTTGCTCTTTACTTGAGGGGTTAAGGGACAGGGGAGATAGTTCATAGGATCAGTATAGGACACTAGTTGAACCAGCTACCCCTCTGTCATTTGCATTCACCAAGCAACATGGGGGTTATCTCAGATACCACCCCTGAATATCTGGTAATGTCTGTACTTAAACCATTCTCATGAGTGAATTAAATTGATATCAGTATCCAAGTCACCCCTCTCAAGTCCTTAAAATTCGTCATTAGTTTGCACAACTAATTTCTACCTCTACAAGTTTAGACAGCAGAAGTATCCTTGACTAAAATTTGATTTTACAACCATTCAACACTATCTAGGTTAATGGCTAACTTCCAAAGTCACCGTCATCCAGTTTATGCATTATGAAATTATACAAAAAAAATCTAAGAATTTATAACTTCATGGACAGAAGAAAAAATGCTAATTAACCAATGTAAAGCCCTTGCTAGAACCTTTAAACAGAATTATTTATTCCTTAAACAAGATTAGATTAAGTCCCTAAAACATGTTTGGAAAAGCGTTCACTGAATTCTCCATCCAAACAAGCATTCCTCATATTTTCACTGCCTGATGTTCGAGATAAAGCAGTAGCAGAATTATTCAAGAAGTGCTTTGAATCTTTCATGCCTCATGCTCCCATTTCACTCAGTTTTTAACCCTCTTGAGTCACTGACTGTAACTATACGCCACCCTCACCTCAGAGGAAACATCTCATACATTAGGAAGCTCCTAGGTAATGCAAACACTGAAGGTGCAAGAAGAAGAACCAACACACTGCCATCGATCCTAAAGACATTTTCCTAGTTTTTATCTGTTCTACTTATTGTTTGTTTGTGTCTTTCAGCTTTTCCCGGTTAGGGGTCGCCACAGCGGAACTCCGGTCCACTAATGATTGGTAGTGGATTTTTACGTACCGGGTTACCAGCACTGACGCACAACCTTCAATGAAGGCACGCCCATTCACGCATGTCTCCACGCAGAAGACGCTTTAGCTGAGAATCGAATGGGACAATTTATCTGTTCTACTTATAATTCTGATAATTAGAATATCTTGGAAGGGTTAATCCCTATGCTGTGAAATGAAGTCTATGTCATCCATCTCCATAAAGATGTTATTTCCACTGAAGTCTTTCTGTGATTCATGAAAAATGGTGTAGGCTTTGCAAGAAGTTTACATGTTAGTGTGATGAGCAGCAACGGTAATCGGATATGCATGCTTCTCATCATGCCTACATGAATACAAATATGTTTTCATGGCCAGCGGCAGTGTTGGTGGCCAGAAAACCATGCTGAGCAGCATGAGCACAGACAGCAAACAAACAGATTTGTCTGTGGGTAAATCTGTTAAGCATGCTCATGAGGGCAGCTCAGAGACCCACATAAGGCATGCTTTTCACAGGCAGGGGAGGTGTACCGTGCACATAAATAAAACATATAAATACAAAAATAAGTAAGAGGGGATGTCAATCGGCGAGGGCAATAACAATACACAGATTACCAGACAGGAAAAGTGTACTGAGGACAATGTGCAAAGAAATCAAAGAGAGATATACAGAAAGATGTAAGAGGGGAGGGTAAATGCTCCAAGTCTAGTACGATAATTGATGTGAAGGTACTTATGTCACAAAGATAACTTTGTAATAATAAACTTTTGCAGTATGTATGTCAGAATAAATAACGGTGACCCCTGAGCAAATGTAGGAAAATAAAAGCAGACATAATATTATAGGATGTGACAGTTACACAAATCACATTGTAACTGAGAGGAATTACATGACATATGAATGTCATTGGCATGCTGAGCTGAGATGATAGTTCATAAGGACAGTACATACATAATGGGCATAATGGGATATGTGCACAGTGTTCATTACATCCATGAATGCAAAAATTGAACCCACATCTACACCTAAACATAGTACATGTGGGTGACAACATGGTTAACAACATGAACATTGACGGTAAGCAGTGTTGTTGAGATTTTAACTATATAGTTAACATCACAAGCAAATGAAGGTTTGCTGAAACATAAGGGCAAGTACGGATTTATTTGATGACTGTGGCATTGCACATTTCAATGGATGATATCACCATTGTGTATTACCTTCATGTTTCTGCTAAAAAGTGGTTGCACAGCACACGATATAGATATACTGGTATTCCAAACAATAAAGCTGTTTTTAAGTGCCAAGAGGAATCTTTTTAAACTGTATAGATATACCTCATATATGTATTGGCAGCCTGTTCTGCACAGTCAGAGGCAGAAACACAAAACCATAAATGACATTCATTCCTGTATTTGAACTCCCTACCTATGTACTTAAACAATCTACACACAAGTGTATTATATGCACATGTCACAGGCATGTGAGCTATACTGCATCTTTGAAAGGATGACATCAACTATGTCATGCAAAGGAGATGTGTGTGTAAAACTGACTTCTACAGCTATGTGGAATTCTAAATGCTGTCAGTTTTAAGATGTGCTATATACTCCAACATCCATTTACAATCTCACACACACACCCACACACACACACACACACACACACACACACACACACACACACAATGACATCAGTGTGGTTTATCAGAGAAGATGATGTTGCAAGAAGGGTTTGAAATTGATGTGGACTCACCCTGCAGTTTAAAATTAACTCCAGACTACTACTGTATTGTGCATAGCAGTAGTTAGGTCATATCTGCACAATGCTATACACAGATACACACACGCAACACACACGCAACACGCACACACATGCACACATACACACACACACACACACACACACACACACACACACACACACACACACACACACACACACACACATACACACACATTGTCTGCAATGAGATTAGAACTCCCTACTTCTCTAGAGATGCATTTTAGAGAACACAATATTTAACACAAGACTGCAACACTGGAGAAATCTGCCTTTACAGTCTTACAGTGAAATTTAAATAGAATTAACATTTGAGTCTGTGCCAGAGACATTATTGTAATGCTGAATGTTTTGTGCAAATCAGTATTTGTTGTTATGCTCAGTAATACATACATACCATTGACTTATGTCAGTTTTGCTGTCATTAATGCATACTGCAGAACTGACAGTGACCTGTCTTGTGTATATGAGACACAAACTTATGAAACAGGATGGATAATTAATAATTCATGGATCATCAGGTTATGATGATGGTATGTAAACCTTAATGAATGTTACTGATATTAGCTATGGTATGTGGTCATGCATAGGTTATGTGGCTTGTCAATACCAAGCAATAATTAATGTCCCAATGCAGGAGGGATAAAACATGATGATTTCTGTACGTCAAAGTTATATGTGGTTGTATATCATTTGTAAGGGCAAGTGCTGCAGTGCAGAACCAACTGTCCGGAATGAAGTGGTCAGTTAGCCACAGTTCACTGCATTTCGCATCAATACATTACACAGTTTCCATGTAATGAACTAATACCATCCAGTAGCATTACTTATTTTTGTTCCAAATCACTTCTGAATGCCCAATGCTGAGAAACGTATTTGCATGAAGGTTGGCAACATGTTAGTGCATGCATGATTTAGTGATGGTCAGTGTTGCTCCATAAGTTGCATTATACCTTTCCATGTTAGCTCCAAAGCACAGTTCAAAAAGGAAACATTCTGCTTGTCTTCCTCACTTGCACAACTATACCCTGTGAGCAAAAATAGTTCTCCGCTGAAGGAAACCATGAAGCGCTGCATTTGGTGTGCCTTCTACAGTCCAAACAGGATTAGTGGTGATGCACAGCCATCAGCACTCTGCACAATAGTTAGTGGAGAAAATCCAACCATTAACCCAGCTTTCTCTATGCTACAAGGTGTAAACCTCTCTGAGCTAAATGAAAAAGCAGAGTTGAAGCAGGGATCAGCACCAGTATGCAGAGGATTTTACAAAGAGTGTCAGAATGTGATTATTGTATTAGCGTTTATCATGACTTTAAGAATATGTAGGCATGGCTATTATACATATGTTTCCTGGCAAAACTGTATATGTAATAGCTTCTGAAATATTTTATGCCAACTACACATAGAAATGCTTCAAGGGAATCACAAGTTAACTAGGTGCACAATGAGGTATAAGGCAAACACTCACTGCATTATGCAATAACACCCGAAGTGCCATTTAGCATGATGTACTACAGCTGCACATTGCTAGATGTTGCACAAATGCTGGGCACTACAGCAGAGGGGGCTTAGAGAGATACATAGGCAACTCATTCACAGGAAAGACACTTATAAAAACAGGCAGTATGAGTTTCACCTACAGCTGGACACAAATTATTGTCAGGAAGAAACAGTATGTCGACAGACTTGCCCATTATCTTTAAATTCCACCAAAGAAATCCTACGTCACATATATTAAAGTCACACCTTTGAAGGGACAGTGGTACCCTATGAAGCCAATAGAAGATGCAGCTTTTATTCTTCAGCAAAGCAATGGCAGACAGTCAGACAGACAGACAGCGCCATAACATGACAGTTACATCCATCAGCCTAACCAACAGTCCACAGTACAAAGGGGTGAGGGAGAAAGAGAGAGGATAGACAAGGATATAGAGACACATATAAAAGGGTGCTGTTATGGGTCATTATACAATGACCCCCCATTAACATTCCAAAACGTGCATGCTGATTGGTCAGTGTGCCCATTGTAAATCAAACTTATACTAATGGAAAAAGGTCCGGTCGCCCGGACCTTTTCCATTAGTATAAGTCTTTTTTTTTTTTTTGTTACAGCAATGGAGAACACAAGATCTTAAGGGAGTTTAACATAGCAATATAGCTTAAAAAAAAGCAATGGAGATCTTCCTTGCTTCACCCTCGTGACCAAACCACACCAACCATGGGTAAATCCAGCATTACCCACACCCAGGCATAGGTTATTGCTTAATTAATGTACATCTTAATGTTGTATCCTCACTATTAATCAGTCTAACTATGTATCAGTAAGTGATGGCTGTGGTGGTGAAGAAGCTGTAGGGCAGGCAAAAACTGACGTTAACATGAGTAGAATAAAGGTGGTTTAATAATTTGTCCTTATGTGCATGGATGTGTTTGCAAATGTGTTTTTGTAACACTATTCAAAATCAGTTCATGAAAGTTTGTTAATGGATAAAATTAAAGATTTATGTTATTAAAGATATCATGGAAGTATACCTTATCATTAAGGAATAATGTGACATACACCTCGACTGAACCCTTGATGCTAAGGCCAAAAATCAATTTTCAGACACGTGATTTATTGCAACACTCCACAAAAGGAAGTTGCAGTTTGTTACATCCAGTAGCCAAAAAACTGAGTAACTGTTGCAAAGTATTTCTTTGATTCTGCCTTTACTCTGTATTCTGATAGCACAGCTTGTTTAAACACCTTTGCATGAGCATAACTACAGTACTGCGGGTGATGGCAACAACTGACTAGTTTTGCCATAGACATGAACAGCCATTCACCATCACTTGGCATTGCTACAGGATGCCAATGTCTGAACAAATGCTGAGGGTAAAAAGTGAAGGCTTTCTTAAGGAAGTCTCTCTGGAACCATTTCAGGTCACTATAGTGGTGACATCAATTCTCTCCATTGTGTTGGATGCCAGTTGCACTGGAGACAGATTTGGCTACTCTGTTCCACGCCTCAGTCTTATACTGAGACTCAATGTAATCCCCCTGCAGTAGTCTATGGCTGTAGCACTCCACAAGGAGGCGACAAAAAGCATGTACTCCACACACCACCTCGGTGTGCTAAATTTAGCACCATCATCTCCCACACCAGCCATGCCTGCAGAAGTCAAGCACTATTAGGATGAATTGGCACCAAATTCCAATCTTGCATTGAACAGATAGTGCACAAACAAATATAGCTGTACCAACATTATTTGTGCTAAGGTAAGCACAAACAGGAATTTGTAAGCAAGACGGAAGGCATGTTATCAAATAGCAATGAATGTGTGAGACATGGCAGTGAGATCTGGCATGACTGATGCTGAATGTATTCATACTTTTTCAGATGGTCAGCACTTGAAAGCCTCAATGGATTGGTTTCTTATCCTTGGTATTCTGGAGGTTAAATAGGATGAGCTGGCATGCACCCTTCTGGAATTGCACACTGTAAAAGGTTGGTTGACTAATGTGGGAATCAAACCTAAGAAATAAATAATGCATAAACTTAAAGCAGGGTGATTATTTGCCAGTGCTACAGGAGAACCTCTTTTCAACCATGTTTATTACAGGCAAACTGCATTCATATGGATGGGGATATATTTCAGATTGACCTGTACGTGTGTGACTTTAAGAAGTCCTTTTAAATGCATTACCATGAAGGAGCCATTCCTACTGTTTGTAAATGCATGTCAGACAGTTAGACTTTCATGACCTGAAAAATACAGGTTGGGGTATGATACATACATACTTCACTACACATATTGTTCTAAACACAGAGTTGGGCTATGTGCACAATGAAGATGATTTTTACTTAAGTATTCTGCCCATCAAAGATATGCAAATGCATTTTTAATTATTGTCATAATTACCCTGCTTAAACAATTACACATATTCAACTGTGTTTCATAAGTAAATAATTTATGAGATATGCTACTTAGAAAAATGTATCTATCAAGGCATTAATGATACATTCCTTGCAAGAAGCATAATTATGATAGCTATTTATATGTAGTATTACCTTCCTAATCAAAGTGTTATTAGAAATTTCATTCTGACATCCTATTTTAAAAAAATGTTACCTGGATTTGAACCCTGGATCACCTGTGTGATATTAGTAAAGTTATTGCACTTGTACCTTGGGTCACAGAGAAAGCTAGGTTAATAGGTGGATTTTGTCCACTGAGTACTGTCCAGAGTTCCATCAGCCATGCATTGGCACTAAGCCTGTTTGTGCTACAGAAGGCTGCCCAAATAACATTTTTCACTTTTTTCCTTAAGCAGGTAAGCTTGATTGCATGACGCTCAACAGTGAGAAAGTGCACAAGGCAAGAAACGGCAATAAAAAGTTATGATGACAGTGGTGCCTACATCTGGAGTAATAATTTCCACAGTCCCTTCACATTGTGTGGATTTTAACCCCAGAAAATATGTTTTAGGGGTCCAAAGTCACAGATATACAGCAAGTGGTGTCTTGTTCTTATACTTGGTAGCTTTGCAGTTGCCCGACCCTACTGTAAATTTGATCTGGGACACTCCTCCCAGTCCAGTGTCTTTAGCTCATTCTACCTAATACAGAGAGTACATTTGGGAAGGCCAAACTTCTTAGTTTCTTAACCTCGAATTATCTCCTTTCTCCCTTTCCACTTTACTAAAAAAAAAAAGTATTTGTGTTTCCTCCTACTCTATTACTTCATCTTAGTTTTACAGCTACTTGTTCTCTAAAGTGTTCAATTGCATCTTCTCTGCTGCATTTATTACTGTTTGTTTTTAACCTGTTTAAATAAAGTGTTACTCTAAGCCTCTTAGTTTTGGTTTAAGCACTTGAACTTTAGGCCTACCCCTTAGATCTCCCTGGCCTCTCTCCCTCAGATTCTGACAAATATGGATAGATAATTTCCTACAGTTTCTCCTGCCAGCCTTGTTGATATGGGCATCCTGAGGTTGTGTAGCAACTGCCTCATGTACACAGACAACCATCTACTACTACCACCTAGGAACACAATTTGTGAGAGATGCAATTACATAAAGAAGCTATAGTCTATGCTCTCTCCCTCACAAGCCAGTATATCTGGCACTGAGAAGGTTGGCAACACAATCACCACACCTCAAACACCACCCACAACTACACAACACACACCTGTATATGCAGAGGTTCTCAACAAAAACAAACCCAAAAAAAGGAGGCCTCAGAGGCAAAAATACATGAGAACTCCACAACCCTCCACACCACATTACATGCATAGTCTACACACTAGTGTCTAACAACCACTAATGCCTAACCATAAACCCAACATATTAGCTAGATGTGCCTCTCACCAGGCTGGATAAGGAGAAAGTCACGGTTCATAGGTTCATAGGTAGGTAGGTACTAGGCTATCAGCCCTAGGGCCTATAGAAGCCTAGCCAAAAAGGTACCCTGGCTTTCACCACCCAAGAAAATTATTTTCCTGTGCCCCTGTCGAGCAGAGCCACAGAGGTGATCCCCGGAGTGAATTTCCTGTTTCCCATCCAATCATCAAGATTTTTCTTGAAGAGTGCTAATGAGGAGCTTTGTTTGATATAGATAGGTAGTTTGTTCCAGAGTATGAGAAGTCTCTGGGACAAGAATCTATCCATCCAGCATGTTCTGTTTATTGTGGTGAGAAGGTTTAGGTCCCTAGTGTGTGTAGCTCGGAGGGATTGGGATTTCTTTAAGTGGAGCATGTCCAACAGCTCTGGGTTTGACATAGCTTTGTATGTTAGGCAGAGATCGCCTCTGAGTAGGCGATATGCGACGGAGTAAAGCTGAAGTTTTTTGAGACGGTCCACATAGGGCATCTGTTTGAGGCTGGTAATCCTCTTTGTGAGGTATTTCTACGGCCTTTCCAGTTATTGTAGATGTCTTGTGAGGTACATACCAAAATGGGCATTGTACTCTATAATGGGTCTAATGAGTGATGAGTAGAGGGGAACAATGACCTCTTTTTTCCTGGATGAGAAACCTTTTGTGATGAGGTGTGCCACGTAGAAGGATTTCCTGACCACTGTGGCAATGTGATTATCAAAGGAGAGACTACTATCAACCTCTGTCCAAAGGTATCTAATCACACTTTTAGTGTTAAGTAGACTACCACCTATGTGGTAGCTCATGGGTACAGAGTTTTTACCAAAGGGGATGACAATGCACTTTTTGGCATTGAGCTTGAGGCCATGGCTTTGACACCAGGCATCTGTCTCAGTGAGGCCCTTTTGTAGGATGTCGACATCGTTAGGAGTTTCAATTATGGCTCCTAGTTTGCAGTCATCTGCAACCTTCATTAGCCAAAGACCTTCTGTGTTAGTCTGTACTTCAGAAAAATAGATACCAAACAGGAGAGGACCCAGGACTGAACCCCGTGTACTCCACTTGTCACTGGTCTGAAGTTGGATTCGGAGTCTGCTACTTTCACAGTGTGGGTTCTGTCAGTGAGCCAGTTGGCAACCCATCTTGTTAGTTAGTTAGTTGTTTGTCAGGTGCCAGAATCCACCATATTACACACGCACTCAAGTCTCTCAACAGCAGGTACTATTATGACTCTGTCATAGTCCATGGTGGCGTGAATGACTTGAGATGTACCTCTCTGGGTATATGAAGAGATACATGATTGAGCTCACTGAATATGTGTCCCAGGCAGGTATGTCCCTAGCTTTAAGCAGCATTCTACCATCACCCAGAATGATGCCTCAATACAAACAGAAAATGATTGACCTTAACAATTGGCTTAGTTTCTGGTGTCATTCCAGGGGGATACAGTACCTGACAGCCTGGGAAGATATGATCGACAGGCCGCAATGCTTTGCTAGAGATGGTCTGCATCTGTCTCACTTGGGCTTCAGGCTTTTGGCAAGGCCCTTGCCTCCCCCATAGTGCCTCTTTTTAGGAAACGTCATGAGGTTGATACTACCAACCTAAAAACGTCAACAAAATGCAAATTAAATATCATACTACTAAATGCTAGGAGTCTAAACATGAAACTGCACTCATTGCAAGCATTCTTAGGCCTGGAAGATGCTGAAATTTGTGCTGTCCCAGAAACCTGGTTCAAAGCTGCGAAGAGCACCCCAGCTTTACCTGGTTACTGATGCTATCATACATTCAGACCCCAAAATGTGGGCAGCAAAAACAAAGGAGGTGGAGTTTTAATATACATTAAAGACACATACACCGCAAGGCTGGCCAAACAGTATGACGCACAGGAGACACTCCATGTGCAGTTAACCATTGACAAGACCCCTATTCAAATTATAGCTAGCAACAGTCCCCCAAATTTGACTCAAGATGCCAACTCAACCTAACTGGACCTCTTCAAATCTATCAAGATTCAACTCTTTACCCTGATCCTGGGTGACTTTAATTACCCAACCATAGACTGGAAAAACTAGTTATGCCAGAACACAAATGCCCAGAGATTCCCAGATTTTATCAAGGCAAATGCCTTGGAACAGCTAGTCAATACCCCTACAAGAGGTGATAATATCATGGACTTGGTATTAACCAACATGAGTAACCACTGCAGCACCCCTACGGTATCATCCTCCCTGGTAAGATCCGACCATAAAGCAGTCACTTTCAAAGTCACTATCTCCCCTGACTCCCCCCCCCCCCCCTAGCTAGGGTCAAACAAAAAAAAAATCTCCAAAGCTGATTACAACATACTGAGGGATGGTATAAAAACCTTCACAGCCCCCTCCCCCACTATAGGAATTGGCACCAGTGCCGAAATCTACACCAAAGTACTATACGAGCATTTATATAGATGCATGGAATCAGGAATACCTGACAGAACAAAATCATCCTCTGCAAGGAAGAATAAACCTGTCTGGTGGACATCTGCAAAAAATAAACTATATAACAAAAGGAAAAATTTGCTGTCCAGGGCCAAGAAGGAGCAGATGTCCAATTGGAAGCAATCTCTCCTTAGCCTGAACAAGCAAATAAGAGCACTAGTGAAATCCTATAAAGCCAACTTTGTGTCCAAATTGGCCACATCAGTGAGAGACAATCATAAGTCCTTCTTCACATATGTCTGCAATCTCAAAGGAAGCACCCAGATCTGTTCAGAACTGGTGGTCAAGGACACCACATACACAAATGCTGTAGATGTAGTCACTCTACCGGCTGACAGATTCAGCAAAAACTTCTCCCCTCTGTTCCCCCCATCAGTAAATCAGGACATCCCCAGTACCTGTCCCAACCCCTTATCTCTAGGGAACAGGTCATTACTGCCTTCTCAAAGGCAAAAAATACAGTCTCCATGGGACCCAATAATATCCCAGGCTGCATCCTACATGAACTCAGACATTAACTTGCAGCACCATTAGGCGCCCTATTCATCCAAAGTTTGAGTACTAGCTGTGTCCCAGCCGAGTGGAGGATGGCCACTGTCATCCCTTTACACAAAGGTGGAGTGTCCACCAATCCAGGAAATTATAGACCCATCAGCCTAACTAGCCTGATCTGCAAGGCCATGGAACAGATTATCATGGACCTCATTAACAGGGACATTGGCACCCTCTAAACACTCAGCCCCACACAGTTTGGCTTTGTCAAGGAGAGGTCATGTCTGTTAAATCTGGTCGACTTCTTTGAGACAGTCAACAAAGCCATGGACGAGGGGAAGACAGTGCACACCTCCTACCTTGACCTGGCCAAAGCCTTCGACACTAATCCCCACTTGGGCATAGTAGGTAAACTCTCTCAACTAGGCATCAATCCATATGTTACCAGATGGGTAGCAAACTGGCTCACTGATAGAACCCACCTAATCAAAATACAGGAAGCCACCTCAAGCAGTAGACTTGTAACGTGCGGTGTTCCCCAGGGATCAGTCTTGAAGCCTCTGGTATTCAGGATACACTTCTCTGAGGTGCAGGCCAAAACCAGTGGGTTATGGCTGACCAAGTTTGCAGATGACTGCAAGCTGGGTGCAGTCATAAATTCCCCAAGTGATGTGCATGTCCTCCAAGAGGGTCTAACCCAAACAAATGACTGATGCCAGAAACATGGCCTCAAGCTGAATGCCAAAAAATGCATCATCATCCTCTTTGGGGAGAGTAATGTCCCCACATATTATCACATTAATAACAACATCCTAATTACACAATCAGTAGTGAGGGATTTGGGCACCCAGGTTGAGAGCAATCTGACGTTTGACCACCATGTTGCTTCCCTTGTACAGAAAGCTTTCTACATGGCCCACCTCATAAGGGGACAAAGAGGTCATAACATCCCTTTATTCTTCCCTTATAAGGCCAATTATTGAGTACAATGCCCCCTTCGGCATGTATTTCGCAACGCACATGCAGCAGTTGGAGTCACCACAGAGGTTCCTCACCAGGGGAATCCAGGGCCTCAAACATCTACCCTAGACAGATAGGCTAAAAGCCCTGTCCCTCTACTCAGTTTCATCCAGACTCCTCAGAGTGACCTCTGTCTGGCATAAAAAGTAATCTCAGATCCCGCCTTGATGGGACAGCTGCACATCTGCAAGTCAAGCTCCACTCAAGCAACCCATATACGTGACCTCAACCTGGTCTGTGATATCAATAGTGCTTGTTGGTGGGACAGATTTGTGTCCCAGAGACTCCCCCATCTGTGGAACAGACTCCCTCTCCAGGTCAAGCAGAGCACCTCATTATCCTTCTCCACATCAAGCAGAGTACCTCATTATCCTTCTCCACATCAATCAGAGCACCTCATTATCCTTCTCCACATCAAGCAGAGCACCTCATTATCCTTCTCCACATCAAGCAGAGCACCTCGTTATCCTTCTCCACATCAAGCAGAGCACCTCATTATCCTTCTCCACGTCAAGCAGAGCACCTCATTATCCTTCTCCACATCAAGCAGAGCACCTCATTATCCTTCTCCACATCAAGCAGAGCACCTCATTATCCTTCTCCACATCAAGCAGTGCACCTCATTATCCTTCTCCACATCAAGCAGAGCACCTCATTATCGTTCTCCACATCAAGCAGAGCACCTCATTATCCTTCTCCACATCAAGCAGAGCACCTCATTATCCTTCTCCACATCAAGCAGAGCACCTCATTATCCTTCTCCACATCAAGCAGAGTTACCTCATTATCCTTCTCCACATCAAGCAGAGCACCTCATTATCCTTCTCCACATCAAGCAGAGCACCTCATTATCCTTCTCCACATCAAGCAGAGTACCTCATTATCCTTCTCCACATCAAGCAGAGCACCTCATTATCCTTCTCCACGTCAAGCAGAGCACCTCATTATCCTTCTCCACATCAAGCAGAGCACCTCATTATCCTTCTCCACGTCAAGCAGAGTACCTCATTATCCTTCTCCACATCAAGCAGAGCACCTCATTATCCTTCTCCACATCAAGCAGAGCACCTCATTATCCTTCTCCACGTCAAGCAGAGCACCTCATTATCCTTCTTCCACATCAAGCAGAGCACCTCATTATCCTTCTCCACGTCAAGCAGAGCACCTCATTATCCTTCTCCACATCAAGCAGAGCACCTCATTATCCTTCTCCACATCAAGCAGAGCACCTCATTATCCTTCTCCACATCAAGCAGAGCACCTCATTATCCTTCTCCACATCAAGCAGAGTACCTCATTATCCTTCTCCACATCAAGCAGAGCACCTCATTATCCTTCTCCACATCAAGCAGAGTACCTCATTATCCTTCTCCACATCAAGCAGAGCACCTCATTATCCTTCTCCACATCAAGCAGAGCACCTCATTATCCTTCTCCACATCAAGCAGAGCACTTCATTATCCTTCTCCACATCAAGCAGAGCACTTCATTATCCTTCTCCACATCAAGCAGAGCACCTCATTATCCTTCTCCACATCAAGCAGAGCACCTCATTATCCCTTTCTAAGCACAACCTGGATAACTGGGTGGGAAATAGAAAATACACCCCTGGGATTCCACCTGTGTTCCTGCTGGACAGGAGCTTTGGCTGCTGACTTGTTTAAACATGGGCTAAATTCTTGGCTAGGCATATAAGGGCCTTATATAGGTCTAATAGCCTAGTAACCTCCTATGATAAGTGCACATCATTCACTCAGTAATACAGGGCAGTGGTGAAAATACTGCAGTAATGAAGATTACAATAATGAAATTGTTCAGTTCCTTCAACTGTAAGCTCTGTTTGCACTCTGCTAAGCAGTACTGAAATAACACAGGCAAAAGAACACATGTAATAATTTATATTCCATTCAACAGTTTTGTCTCACTTTTGTTTAGGTAGCAAAGCATTGTGAATGTGAAATGCACTACTGATGGCAAGGTCAGTTACATTTCTCAGCTTGTACCTTGGGCAGTGGACTTTTGTTCATTGCGTCAAAATATTGCTAGTCAACAGTGCTCTCTGCCAAAATGCACACAAATGAGGACGACAAAAAAAGTTAAAAAAAAGTAATAGACAACTGTTAGTAGTAACACATGTAGGGTAATAAATATGAAAAGACAGGATTGTGAAATTTCCCAGATCTGTGTGTGGCCCAACCTGATAATATGCCCAGAAAATATGCATTAACTCTGTTAGACAGCACACTATCTGGAATTGAACCCTAAACTCAGTGCAATAACAATACACATTCAGTTGTGTTTTTTATCCTGCTTTACCACCATCCCAGAACTAAAAAAAAAATTACTGTCTCATTTTCTTAAACATGGCTCCAGAGAGCACCCATGCATTACCAGGCTATAACTCATACCACATTTTTCGGCCATGTAAACTGGACTGAAACACCAAAGGCGGAGGTGTGTCCATATTCATTAAGGATATCCAAACCTCCAGGCTAGTTGCTCAGCATAATGCATCTGAGGTTATCCAAGTGCAACTAACTCTGGACAAAACTGCAATCCAAATTGTAGCTTGCTACAGATCCCCCACCATGCCCCAGGATTCTTACTCCTCTTTTCTTGATGTACTGGAAAATATTAGGGTTCAACCAAACACCCTAATAATGGGCGACTTCAACTACCCCACCATTAACTCGGAAAACTACTCATGTACCAACTCCTTAGCTCAACGCTTTCTGGAATTCATAAACTCCATTGCCCCGGATCAACTTATCCACACCCCCACCAGAGGCAATAATATCCTAGACCTAGTCATTACCAACATGAGTGACTGGTGTTCCACACCTGAAGTCAACTCCTCGTTGGTCCGATCCAATCATAAGATAATCACCCTTGATATCCACATCCCAACCCAACCCCCCATTAAGAAAACCACAGTAAAATATTTCTCCAAAGCCAACTTCATGCTTCTTAAGACAGAAGTGGTGAACTTCATGACACCTATGCAGATGGACAATGCAGTTACAACTGCTGAATCCTACACAAATCCACTCTATAAGCACTTACACGAGTGCATGGATTGTGCTATCCCAAACAGAACCAATACTCTATCCTCCAAAAAAAGGAAGCCAATCTGGTGGTCCCATGCCATAAACAAACTGTACAACAGAAGGAAGGAACTGTTGCAAAACAGAGTAAAATCCCATCAGTGGAGGAGCTCCCTGGTCAGCCTCAGTAAGAAGATGAGATCCCTTATAAGATCCTCCAAAGCTAGCTATGAAAACAAAATCACCACTAATTCCAAGGACAACCAGAAAGCATTATATAGCTATGTCAAGAATCTCAATGGCAACACCCAGATCTGCTCTGAGTTACAGCACAAAGGCATGAAAATTGCAGAACTAACTGATATTGCCAACATTCTGGCAGATAGGTTCAGTGCTAACTTTACCCTTATCTCAACCCCTAAAGGGCCCATATCTATACAGGAAGAATGCATAGTCCCTGTAATCACAACTATGCAGGTAAAAGCTGCACTCTCTAAAGCCAAAAACACAGCATCCATGGGACCGGACAACATCCCAAGCTGCGTTTTACATGAACATCAGAACAAACTGGCTCCCCACTCAAGCACCATGTTCAATAATAGCCTCACATCAGGCTTAGTGCCCACTGAATGGTGCACGGCAACAGTTATCCCACTCCACAAAGGGGGAGCCACCACTGATCCCGGGAAATATCGACCTAGTAGCCTGATGAGCCTGGTCTGCAAGGCCAGGGAACGCATCATCATGGAACTACTAAATAAAGACATTGGTAACCTCCAAACTCTGGATCCCACCCAATTCAGGTTTGTGAAAGGCAAATCATGCCTTCTGAACCTGATCGACTTCTTTGAGGCAGTCACCAAAGCCGTAGATGAGGATAAGGTGGTTCACACATCCTATCTTGACCTCACCAAGGCTTTCGACACCATCCCCCATTCTGGAATTTTAGCTAAACTCACTAAACTAGGTATAAATCCCTATGTCACAAGATGGGTTGCCAACTGGATCACTGACAGAGCCCACACTGTAAAAGTTGCAGACTCCAAATCTGACAAAGCAATGACAAGTGGAGTACCACAGGGTTCCATCCTGGGACCTCTCCTGTTTGGTATCTACTTTTCTGAAGTACAGGCTAACACAGAAGGCCTCTGGCTAATGAAGTTCACAGATTACTGCAAACTAGGAGCCATAGTCAAGTCCCCAAAAGATGTGGACATCCTACAGAATGGCCTCGCTGAGACAGATGCCTGATGTCAGAGCCATGGCCTCAAGCTCAATGCCAAAAAGTGCAGTGTCATCCCCTTTGGTAAAAACTCTGTACCCATGAACTACCACATAGGCAGCAATCTACTTAACACCAAATGCATGATAAGAGACCTTGGGACCCAGGTGGACAGTAGTCTCTCCTTTGATAGTCACATCACCACAGTAGTCAAGTAGTCCTTCTACATGGCACACCTCATCATAAAAGGGTTCTCATCCAGGAAAAAAGAGGTCATTGTTCCCCTCTACTCGACACTCATTAGACCCATTATAGAGTACAACGCCCCGTTTGGAATGTACCTCACAAGACATCTGCAGCAGCTGGAAAGGCCACAGAAGTACCTCACAAAGAGGATTACTGGCCTCAAATAAATGCCCTACACTGACTGCCTCAAAAAACTCCAGCTTTACTACGTAGCATATCATCTACTCCGAGGTGATCTCTGGCTAACATATAAAGCTATGTCAAACCCAGAGCTGTTGGACATGCTACACCTAAAGAAATCCCAATCCCTCTGAGCTACATGCTCTAGGGACCTAAACCTTGTCACCACAATAAACATGACATGCTGGAGGGACAGATTCCTGTCCCAGAAACTTCCCATACTCTGGAACAGGCTACCCATCTATGTCAAGCAAAGTTCTTCATTAGCACTCTTAAAATCTTGATGAGTGGATGGGAAATAGGAAATACACCCCGGGGATCACTTCTGTGTCTCTGCTCGACAGTGGCACAGGAAAATAACTTTCTTGGGTGGCGTAAGCCAGGGAACCTTGTTGGATAGGCTTACATCGGCCCTTGGGCCGATAGCCTAGTACCTACCTATGAACCTATGAACCTATGGCTAGATCAAAGTTATAATTGACCAATATTTTACAGTAATAATGGTCCACACCCATTTTAATGTTGCTAACACTGCCAGTTACTTCTTCTCTTTATTTTCCTGAACATCTGCCCTTCCTCTCAGCTTAACTACAGAAATACAATGGTAACACCATTTATTTGTATCTTAGTTTCAATGTGTAATACAGTCAATCATTATTTCAGAAAGATTTTAAGCAGAGGATGGGCAGTGTGCTCTTACTACATGGATGTCAATGTTGTTAAGGTTGTTCTCATAGCTTTCAGTGTGCTTACACCTTTTTATTGTAAGTCTACTCTGCATGATAAAAACACTTCAGAGAGAACAGTTACTTGAGTATTGCTTGTTGCTGTTGTCAGAGCAATCAGAAACAGTTGTAAGCCATTACCAGCCAACACCTGTTATTGCTCCTCCCTACAGTCCTAGGGTATGTGCATGAAATTGTGTAGCTACCTACACCATGTTTACGTCCCCTACACCAAGTGATATTTTTTGATATTCAGGAATGCTAATGATTTCACACCTCATTTGCATCTTCACAGTGCTCAGAGGGCTGAATCTACACTACAGACATAATGGTGTAGCTATGGAAGTGGAATGAAGGGAGTCCAATTGGATACAAAGCATTGTTAATAGCTACTTGGAAGACATTCTTCTACAAATCACTGTATTATTTCATAAGTTATGTTTGTCCTTTAACACACCGCTTACATGTTCATATTTGGAATATATTTCAATATGCAATGGAAAAAAAATTGTGATGCATGCAATTTTGAAATGTCACTGTTGGTATACTACACATATAGCAGTTCTTTGTGCACCCTCCCAGCCTGTGACAGCAATGATGACTGTGCCATGGGCTTTGTTCATTTGTGTTTGACTTAGGGTTTCATATATGTGTGATGCACAGAGTGGACAGGTATGAGACTGACAGTATGCAGGTAGTGTATCCTTTTACACATTTGTTTGTGCACTACAGTTTCCACACTTACCTTGATATTACTGCAGTTAGGAGTCATGTGCTTTGGGACTGTCTCTGTCTGATGCTATCTGTACATAGACATTACATGGGTAAGTAACATTTGAGGCATCACTTTTAATATTTGTATGTGCTTAGGTTGTTATGTGTATTTCTTTGCTGGTGAGTGTTTATGCTATCATTTGACTCTTAGTTGCTGGGTGTATGCAGTGATCTTGAAGCCTTAGGTGGTGACTGTGTATGCTATCCTTTGCCTCTTAGCCAGAGCAAGGGCATATTGTGCAGGGTACACGACATTTTGACCCTGGACAGTTTGACCCCAACAGTTCGATCCCAGACAGTTTGACCCTGGATGGTTTAACTCCACTGAAATGGCAAAGCAAGAAAAAAATAAGCCACAGACATTTTGATATAAAGAAGAAAAATGTTGTATACTACTCATGCATCCACATAGTTACTGAGAAAATGTCAAAGATTACCTCAAAAAAAACAAGAAAAAAAGAAGTCATGAGGATAAATAACTGTTCAAAAAAGTTGCATTTGAAAAACATATAATAATATTATTAATGTTAATTTAAAATTATATTAATGTTTGCAATGTTAATTAATATTGATTTTAAGGTTTAAGTTAAAATCTATTAATTAAATTAATTATATTTGCAAATTAAATAAAATGTTAAATAAATTAACATTTACATATAAAAAAGTTAAATAATATATTAAATTCCACTGAAAAAAAATAATCACGATTGATACTTTAAGCAATAAAATGCATTTATAAAACTTTAAAAACATTTTTTATATAATTGGGGTCAAATAGTCCGGGGTCAAATCATCTGGGGTCAAACTGTTCACTAGCTACTCCAATAGACAATAAATGTAAATTTAAACATGAAAGTACATACAATTGCACTGGGGTCAAATCATCCAGGGTCGAATAGTCCTGCTTCCTATTGTGCATGCCTAAGTCTATCAACTAACTCTGTAGCTGGAGGTTCTGCCTCAGATTCATCATCTGTATATGCTGCAGGTGCAACCCTGCCTGTTGTCCAGGAATGTGTGGTCCTGGCCTTTGCTGTCCCTGGTGCAGCTGTTTCCTCAAGATGATATTGTGCAACATGGCACACACTGTGACAATTTCTGCACAGGTGCCTAGGTCATGCTGCAAGCTACCACCACATGTGTCTAGACAGCAGAAATGTGACTTCAGCATGCCAAACACATGCTTTATAATGTTTCTAGTTTGAGCCTGCACATCATTATATTCTTCTTCTGTGGGCATGTGTGCATTTCTGTAGGGTGTCATGAGCCATGGTTCCAGTTCATAAACTGCATCACCCAGTAGATCACTTTGGAAAATCACCCCAATCAAACCCTATTTAAAGCTGTGAGGTGTGCCATATGTGTAAGTCATGATAACTGCCTGGGTTGTCATGGTAATTGCCTGGGTTACCTGCACAGCCATTGAGGATGATCCCTCAGGCATTACAGACAACCTGGCAGTTGACTGAGTGAAATGCCTTCCTGTTGATGTATGTCCTTCCCTGTTCGCAAAGTGGAGCTTTTATTTCTATTTGAGTGCAGTCTATGGCCCCAAGACTTCAGGGAAGTATGCTACAGCATAAAATTCTTCCATTGTTCTTGCTCTCTCCTCTGCTGAGCATGGAAAATAGATGCACTCCCTTGTATGTTGCAGCATAGCATTTAGATATTGATGAAATATTTTGGAAGCTGAGGCCCATGACACCCATAGTATATCCCCTGTGGGTCTCTGGAATGTACCAGTTGCTAATATGCTTAATACTAAACATATCTTAACTTTCTCTGGTATAGGTTCCCCTCGATTTCCCCTGAGTCTGAGAAAGGGGTGGCAGAGTTTGCAGATTTCCTGTAGTGTTTCCCTAAAAGAAGCCTGTATCACTCTACTATTTCAATATCATGCAGTCCATGATATGCTAAATGTGGTCTGAACACCCTTCTTCTCCTTGGACGAGGTCTATCTGCAGCATCAGCAGCATGTATTTGAGCTTGTTATACATACACATGCAGGAGAGCAGCAGCAGCTCCTAACGTTGTTTTTTTCCTAAGTATGAAGAAAGGTGCATTCCAATAGGTTTTGGTGTTCCTAGCCAAAGGCTACACCATCTCCACACATTACTTTATTGCATCCTAAATGGCTCCGCCGCATTGGAATGATTCATTTGCATGTAATTCAGCTGCTTATGCTATAATTAGCATACTGTGGTGTTTACCTTTGTTTGATGGCTCTACATGACTTGTATAGCTGTTTAAAGAGTTCAGACTGGCGTGCTGTCATGTACATGTCGCCCCACAATGTGCACGATAGCACTGAGGAAATAGGTTGTTCATGAATCAAGCCTTTTAACTTTAGGTCTATCTCCATGTTAAATCCTTTATTAAAATGTTATAAAGGATAGTTTAAAGTTGGACGGGTGGCCTAATGGTTAAGGTGCTTGTCTTACAAACACAAGGTGCAGGGTTTGAGTCTCACAAGGGATAATTGGCTAGGCTTCAAATGGCTCTCAAGAGCAGTTAGCTTAGTATGAACCTATTAGTTGGGAGGGCGGCCTAATGGTTAAGGTGTTTACCTTATAAACACAAGGTGCAGGGTTTGAGTCTCACAAGGGATAATTGGCTAGGCTTAAAATGACTCACAAGGGCGATTAGCCTAGTACTAATCTATGAACCTATAATGGGTAGATGTCCTTAACACAAGCACTATTAGCTATTTATGCAACACAGATTTTGGAAAAGTTGCAATGTCAACATACCCATTTTCTCACTCACAAAGCTTATCAACCACAGCCTTAATAATGGGGAAAATCAGGACAAATATTTTCCATGACTTATCCAAAGCCTTTGATGCGATTCTTCATGTCACATATATCAAAAAGATCAGCAGAGATTTAACAATTACTTGACAAGCAGAAATTATACAGTAAAACAGAAAAAAACACCTGTTTTGATCCCTGCAAACCAAATGCCCTGTTATTGTAATTGGCTCTTTCTGCTTCATTATACAGATGTCTCCAGTTATTATACCTATCAGAACATAACTGAAATGCCAGGTAGGATTCACAAAATAAAAAGCTTAGCTGCAAGTTTCAGGGCTGCCATTAAATGCATTTAAGACCAAACATATTGTCTTCTAAAATCACCAATATGAACTGTCCAGATTACCCAAATTGTTGTTCACTTTGTTAGATACATACTCACTGAAGCAGATTTATTCTGTGAAATGCCCTGGGGTTATGATAGACAACTCCCTATCCATGGTGACCATGCAGTAACCTAAAATATGGAGTCAAAGAGTCAGAGTAGTGGGTGTCAACACAAATGTAAACCCTTCTTCACTCTTCCACAAGAGGTAAAGTGTTTTTTGTACTAATTCTTTCTAAATTATTCTTTGGATCCATCCACTTTATTAAATTAAAAAAAAATACACACAGCTAGAATCAGTTTGCAAAAACTGTCAAGAGTTATCTGTCTTTGGATACTCAGAGAATGCCTCACATAATCAAATGTTTAATGCAATATTATCTAAGAAGAAAATTAATATATTCTTTCCACAAGAAACATTCCAACTGAAGTCACAGTTCATTCAAAGAAGCAGTTTTTTGTAACTCTGTGGTAGAACCTTAAACAAGTTACCAGACGTTTTAAAGAATCTTGTATAACGCACAAAGAAAAAAGTACATATTCAGTGAATGCCAACAGGCTCAGACTTTATTAGATGAAGAACCTCTAGTAAAAACACTTCTAAGCGTAAAATTCAGCTAGTTTTTTATATAATAAATTAAATTATAATTGCACAATTATCCAATAAATGTTTGCCAGGGTATTTCCTATTTAACCCCCTTAGATACAATGGTGTTAAACCAAAAAAATAATTGTTGCTGCAATCATTGTTAAATAGTATAAACTATAAGGTCAAATATATCCCATAATAAAAAACATAATAGTAACTCTCCACTAAACCTTAACTTTTTAAACAGGTAAAACTTAAGTTACCTACTTTCGCGTCTACCTTCCTCTAGTGCACACTGCAGTGTGCATTTTTGTCATCTTACTTTTAAGCATCCCTTTGACTAGCACTTTCTCTAATACCTGCTGGAAAGCACTAGGAAGCCTTAAACTGATACAAGCACTCAACCCTCCTTGCTAATAAGGAGAAATTAATAGTAGGCACTAAACAGCCTATAATTGCAAAGTACCTTGCTAAGGTAAGGGAAAACAGCTCCTGTACTTTACAAAAAAAAAGCATCAAACCAGGCATGCCCAAGGGTCAGCTTCCGGTGATTTCTCCTGCCCACCTGGTGAATCTGGGCATACTGGGGCAATGCAGCAATTGCCTCATGTACACAGACAACCCTCTCCTCCTACCACCCAACACTACAACCTGGGAGAGATGCACTTACATAGCCAAAATGGAAGCAAAGCTCTCTCCACCCAAGATTGTGCTAGACAGTCAAGAGGAGAAGGTTAACACCCACACTACACCTCAAGCAACACATAGCCCTTCTAAACCCACACCACCAACACCCACATATAGCAACACTAAATCCACATATGCAGAGGCCCTTAACTGTAACCTGCCCAAGCAACAAGGACCTCTGAAGCTGAAACGCAAACAACCACCAATCACAACCAAAGTGTCACATAGTTCAAAACACCTGTGTGCCACCCGGCAACAGCCCCTAAGGCAAGACAATGTACCTAACACTTTAGTCATAGGTGACTCTGTAGTCCGGCACACTGATGTCCCTCTCACCAGGTTGAACAAGGAGAAAATTACAGTCAGCTGCCTGTCAGGTGCCAGGATCTGCCACATAACGCATGCACTCAAGTCACTCCACAACAAGTACAAATATGACTCTGTCATTGTCCATGTTGGAGTGAATGACTTGAGACGTACCTCCCTGGACTACATGAAAAGAGACATGGAAGAGCTCTCGGATCATGTGGCCCAGGCAGGTATGACCCTAGCCCTGAGTAGCATCCTGCCTTCGCCCAGAATGATACCACAATATAAGGACAAAATGATTGACTTCAACAATTGGCTAAGCTTCTGGTGTCATTCAAAGGGGATCCAGTATCTGTCTGCCTGGGACGACATGATTGACAGACCACGATGCTTTGCCAGAGATGGTCTGCACCTGTCGCCTCTGGGATTCAGGTTACTGGTTAAGGCTATTGCCACCCCTATATTGCCTTTTTTAGGCAAAGTTCAAAGAACAAAACCACCACTGTAATAGTTACAAGCATGCAAAATCTGAAGGTAATGCTACTCAATGCTAGAAGTCTAAACCTCAAAATGCACTCTCTCGAGGCACTCCTAAAAATGGAGAACATCGATATCTGTGCAGTAACTGAGACCTGGTTCAAGGCTCCAGAGAGCACCCCTGCAATACCAGGCTACAACTCTTACCACACTTTTCGGCCACCAAAGCAGGACAGAAACACTAAAGGTGGAGGACTGTCAATATTCACCAAGGATATTCACACCAACAGGCTAGTTGCCCAACACAATGCATCTGAAATTCTCCAGATGCAACTAACACTAGGTAAGACTGCAATCCAAATTGTAGTTTTTTACAGATCCCCCACCATACCCCAAGATTCTCACTACACCTTTCCAAACATACTGGAAAATATTAAGATAGAACCAAACACCCTAATACTGGGTGATTTTAACTACCCTGCCATTAACTGGGAAAGCTACTCGTGCACCAACACCTTTGCCCAACGGTTCTTGGAATTCATAAATTCCAACGCCCTGGATCAACTAATCCACAGTCCCACCAAGGGCTCCAATATCCTAGACCTGGTCATTACCAACATGGGAAATCGATGCTCCACACCTATGGTCACCCCCTCGTTTGTCACGTCTGACCATAAGCTAATCACCCTTAACATCCACATCCCACCCCCACCCCCCAGTAAGGAAACCTCCATAAAAAACTTCTCCAAAGCCAACTTCATGCTACTCAAGTCAGAAGTGACAAACCTCATGGCACCCATGCAGATGGGAGCTGAAAGTTCAACTGCTGAATCCTACACTAAGGCACTGTATGAGCACATCCACTCATGCATAAATCGTGCCATCCCAAATAGAACCAAGATGCTCTTATCCAAAAAATAGAAGCCAATCTGGTAGTCCCCTGCCATAAACAAACTTTACAACAAAAGGAAGAAACTGTTGCAGAAAAGAGGAAAATCCCAGGATGCAAAAAACTTCCTCACCAGCCTCAGTAAGAAACTGAGATCCCTCATAAAATCCTCCAAAGCTAGTTGCGAAAATAAAATTGCCAAAGATTCCAAAGACAACAACAAGGCATTCTATAACTATGTCAAGAATCTAAATGGCAATGCTCAGATCTGCTCTGAGCTAAAACAGAATGGCAATAAATATACTGATCCCAAGGATATTGCCAATATCCTGGCAGATCGAGTCAGTGCCAACTTCACCCCCGTCTCACCCCCTAAATGGCCCATCTCAATACCGGAAGATTGCCAAATTCTGGTAATAATGGCCACACAGGTAAAAAACGCACTCTCCAAAGCTAAGAATACAGCATCCATGGGACCAGATGACATCCCGGGCTGTGTACTACATGAACTATAATATGAACTGGCACCTCACCTAAGTGTCATGTTTAATCATAGCCTCACCTCAGGTTTCGTGCCCACTGAGTAGCGCACAGCTACAGTTATACCACTCCACAAGGGGGGATCCACCTTGGATCCCGGAAACTACCATCCCATCAGTCTGACAAGCCTTATCTGCAAGGCCATGGATTGTATTATCATGGAACTTATAAACAAAGACATTGGCAACCTTCAAACACTGGACCCCCACCCAGTTTGGGTTCGTGAAGGGCCAATCTTGTCTCCTGAACTTGATTGACTTCTTCGAATCAATCTCCAGAGCCATGGACAAGGGTAAGGTGGTCCACACAGCCTATTTAGACCTTGCCAAGGCCTTTGACACCATCCCCCACTCTGGAATCACAGATAAACTCACTAAGCTGGGCATTAATCCCTACATCACCCAATGGGTTGCTAACTGGCTTACTGATAGAACCCACACTGTAAAAGTAGCCGACTCCAAATCCAGCTCCACACAAGTGACAAGTGGAGTACCTCAGGGTTCAGTCCTGGGACCGCTCTTGTTTGGCATCTACTTCTCTGAAGTACAGGCCAACACTAAGGGACTCTGGATAACAAAGTTTGCAGATGACTGCAAACTGGGAGCCATTATTGAATCCCCAAATGATGTGGATACTCTACAAAAGGGCCTTACAGAAACAGATGCTTGGTGCCAGAGCCATGGGCTCAAGCTCAATGCCAAGAAATGTATAGTTATCCCCTTTGGGAAAAAACATGTATCCGTGAATTACCATATAGGTGGCAGTACACTAAACACCGAAAGTTTGATAAGAGACTTAGGGACACAGGTGGACAGTGGTCTCACCTTCGATAACCACATCGCCACAACAGTCAGGAAATCCTTCTATGTGGCACACCTCATCACTAAGGGCTTTTCATCCAGAAAAAAGGAGGTCATTGTCCCACTGTACTCATCCCTCATTAGACCTATTATGGAATACAATGCTCCATTTGGTATGTACCTCTCAAGCCATCTGCAACAACTGGAAAGGCCACAGAAATACCTCACTAAAAGCATCACAGGCCTAAAGCAGATGCCCTATGCTGACCGCCTTAAAAAATTCCAGCTATACTCTGTCGCATATTGTCTACTCAGAGGCGATCTTTGCTTAACATACAAGGCCATGTCAAACCCAGAGCTGTTGGACATGCTACACTTAAAGAAATCCCAATCCCTCAGAGCCACACGCTCCAGGGATCTAAACCTTGTCATCACAATAAACAAAACATGCTGGAGGGATAGGTTCCTGACCCAGAGACTCCCCAGACTCTGGAATAGATTGCCCATACATGTCAAGCAGAGTGCCTCTTTGGTCCTCTTCAAAAAGAACCCTGACGATTGGATGGGAGAAAGGAAATTCACCCCAGGGATCACGTCAGTTGCCCTACTAGACAGGGGTCCAGGGAAGTAAATAGTGTGGGAAGAAATAGCCAGGGAATTGTTATGGCTAGGCTTGTATAGGCCCTAGGGCTGATAGCCTAGTACCAACCTATGAACCTATGAACCTATAATAGTTAAGGTATTGGTGAATTTACTAAGCAAATTATCTTCTAATGGGAAAAACCCTCCCAACAAAAATCGCATAGTCAGTAGAGAACCAATATGAAACAGTAGCATTAGTGTAGCATTTCCTTTATGACCTCATCTTCTACAGATAAATAGACCTTCTGTTGATCCTTTTGAACGTTCTGTGACCCATTACCTTGTCAACATCTGTAGATGACAAAATAATCAATATAGAAGAAGATGGGATTGAAGAATCAGAATCATTAACAAAGAGAAGCACCCCAATATACCTGGACAAAAGAACAAACACCCTTCACAAAACTGAGCTCAAATGACCAGGTCCACAAGTAATCAACCTGGCTGCAATTCATCTCATAATGAACATGTGACAGTGTTACAAAATTGTTTAAAGTTCATACCTGTGATAGTCCCTATTTATGATAAACCTTGGCTGAAATATTCAGGCTTATTCACAAGGTAAAAGTTTTTTTGTAAAAATTAAATTTATGCTAAATGTTTGCATGATCAGTTTTCCTGCTGAACAAGTGACAGACAGCTTTTCCGACAACATTGAGGACAAACATTCCATTATTATTACAGCACGCCTCCTATTCATGCAACACAAGACGTCTTTAATTAGCAGTCCTCGTTCACAGACTTGTCCAAAGGATGGAGAAAGACATAAGAATGTTCTGGGATTCCATTAGCCACTTTGTTTACCAGAAGAAGCATAATGCATGATAAACTTTCTGGAGTTCAGACCCAGCGGCATGGATTTCTGTGCAGGCAAAGTGCTGTTGTAAAACCTGGGTAGACAAAGTAGGAGAGACATGCTTTATAAATGAAACAAAAAATAAAATTAAAAAAGCAGATTAGGGTATATGAGTGCAACGAAAAATACACCTAGCAACCATAAACTCAGTCTGAAGTATTTCAAAGTAAACTATATACTCACAAAACTAAGCAGAATGTGCAGATAGATTCACCAACAAGTCCGAGGCCAAGTAAAAACAATCAATAAACTACAGCCATTACAAGACATGAATAATTAACACAGATCTCCAACTGCAATACGTATTATGTCCAAAAGGCATTAATGTATTACATTTTAACGTAAAAACACTTCCCTTATACAAAGATAGACCTCTTATAGAATTTCTAAACCTGTTCTCTGTCCTAAAATGCAATCTTTCAAATAAACTCACAATTCATGTGATAATAATGTAAATCTAAAGAACTCTCTGGGCTTTTATATTTAACATTCTTCAAATGTTCTTAAATGTGTGTTTTAATTTTAATTCTGGTTTTCCCCAGTGAAACAAAGTATCTAATGGCAGGCACAACACTTTCATAATTACAAGAAAATAGTTTGCTTGTCTTAATAGTTTTTCCATTTATCTTTTCAAAGGTAGGCAGTAAGTTAGGGCAAGTATTGCAATTACTACGTGGGAGGGCACCTATTGCAATTACCATGTGGGAAAGTACCAAATGCAAGTTATTTTTCAGTGGGTGGCCTAAGAAAATGAATATGAACAATAAAGTCTGACATATTTCTGCCTCTTCTGTAAGCTATAATAGAAGTCGGGATATTTAAGGATGAATAGTGTTGCAGCCCAAGAGATCTAAGTGGATATCAAGGTCAGAGTTGTTTTACATAAAACGGTTGAGAAATTCTCATTTTGAAGGCACCAATGTATAGGGTTTACACTGAAGGCATCAATGTATAGGGTTTACATTGAAGGCACCAATCTATAGGGTTTACACTGAAGGCACCAATGTATAGGGTTTACACTGAAGGCACCAATGTATAGGGTTTACATTGAAGGCACCAATGTATAGGGTTTACACTGATGGCACCAATGTATAGGGTTTACACTGAAGGCACCAATGTATAGGGTTTACACTGAAGGCACCAATGTATAGGGTTTACACTGAAGGCACCAATGTATAGGGTTTACATTGAAGACACCAATCTATAGGGTTTACATTGAAGGCACCAATCTATAGGGTTTACACTGAAGGCACCAATCTATAGGGTTTACACTGAAGGCACCAATGTATAGGGTTTACACTGAAGGCACCAATGTATAGGGTTTACACTGAAGGCACCAATGTATAGGGTTTACACTGAAGGCACCAATGTATAGGGTTTACATTGATGGCACAAATGTATAGGGTTTACATTGAAGGCACCAATGTATAGGGTTTACATTATAGAAGACTGTGTAAAAGTATCGTGTTTCACATCTAGACCTCAAAATGCTTAAGCACAATTTTGCGGAAAGTTGTACAAAACAATCTGAATATCTGTGTTATGAAACTTGTCTCAAATAAAAAAAAAAAAAAAGTTTCTCATCTGCTAACTCTCCTTTAGTTTGAAATTATAAGACACTACTTTTGGTAAAATATTTGTGTCACAGGGCCTATAGATACTCAGCTCTGCCTCCCGCATTCCAGCAAAAGATACATCTCATGCCTTTGAGTATAATCATTTCCATTCTTTATGCAGCTTCACATATCACAGATGCTGCAAGAGGTGTTTTTCAGTCAGATGTTTTTAAGAAAATATGTTTGTGTGTGATAGCCTGAGTGTGTGCATGTGTGTGAGTGTGCACATGCATGCGTATGTGTGTATCTGTGTGTGTGTGTGTGTGTGTGTGTGTGTGTGTGTGTGTGTGTGTGTGTGTGTGTGTGTGTGCACGCGCGTGCGTGTGTGCATACATGTGAACACACCCTAGAATCCCTGAAGATTTAATTTAAAAATGGCAACTCATGAATATAGTAAATAGCTCGGCACTGGTAAGATGATTTGCAAACCAGTGCTAAGTACAAATTCATAGTTATCCAAATTCCCTAAAGGGCAACATCTCACTACCTGGGAATTTCCATGTGAATCCAAAAAAACAAAGATACTGTCAGGTGTCACCGCAGGTAACTGAACCAAAGAATAAGCAAAAAGCACACACAGAAATCCTGCTACTCACATGGCAGAACTTATAAATGAAAACTTTCAAATAAAAACAACTGGTATCACAAAATGAATTGAACTCCAGATTTATTGATACAACGGTAAGCGCTTTTGTTCACCATATGCAGGGACTCAGAAATACATGTGAATCACTTCACTGTGTTGTTAAAAAAAATGCACAGCAGAACACCTAGCATTGTAGAGCAAATACCAAAGGGATCACACAGGAACTGCCCCACCAGAACACATACACCCATGTGGGCGTACGCTCAAACACACACATACACTCACACACACACATGCACAAACAGTGACATACCAACATAGACACAAGTACGCGCTGACATTCTCACACATCACTACTTACCCCATCAGCTATTCTCCATCTATGCTGGGTGAAGCAGCTTCGATTCCCACCACTGAAAGTAACAGGTGTGCACCACTAAAACATGATGCACACTTAATACTTTAGGAACCCTTCCCTCAAGTGTGCACCACTAAAACATGGTGCACACCTATTACCTTAGGGACTCTGCCCTCAGGTGTGCACCACTAAAACATGGTGTACACTTAATATCTTAGGAACCCTGCCCTCAGCTGTGCACCACTAAAACATGGTGCACACTTAATACCTTACAAACCCTGCCCTCAGGTGTACACCACTAAAACATGGTGCACACCTAATACCTTAGTAACCCTGCCCTTAGGTGTGCACCACTAAAACATGGTGCACACCTAATACCTTAGGAACCCTGCCCTCAAGTGTGCACCACTAAAACATGGTGCACACCTAATACCTTAGGATCCCTGCCCTCAGCTGTGTACCACTAAAACATGGTGCACACTTAATACCTTAGGAACACTGCCCTCAGGTGTGCACCACTAAAACATGGTGCACATTTAATACCTTAGGAACCCTGCCCTGTCCTGCACTCACATAGTTCTGGTGCCAATGAATTCCAAGCTAAATAAGTGAAGTAAATGGACAGAGTGATGGCATCATAATTTGTACAGACCCTCCCTTTGCACTACCCCTTAAGATACCTTGCACCTTGTTGTCTAAGGCAAACAATGGTGATGTTAGACAGCAAGGGGGGTATGAATGAGAACATCTTGAGGAGTGTGCAATACAGCTTGAGCTCATCTTGTATACTTTGCAAAAATCCTTAAATACCAGCAGAAGTTACATGTATGACTGGAATCACAGCTGTTATCATTCTGACAAACAAAATCCTTCTTGTAAGAAAATAATGGGAATTCCCAAGATATTTAAATAGGACATTAAAAGTCATGATGATTTTACAGGGTTGCAGTTCAGCTATCTTATCCCCTCATTTGCACCATTTTTATCAGTTATACTCATTTTACCCTATTCGCCACTAAGGATGTATCTAGGATTTTTCTGAACTGTATACTATCTTCTAGGATGTTAGCCCACCCCCCAGTGTACCCCCATTCGTATGCACACTACACAGACATAGTTTAAAGATATAACACATTATTTGAAATTTCAGAGTTAACCACATAATTTTGGTCTCTGTGTTTTGTGCACTTTATTTCTCTCTCTCTCTTTCTCACTCTCTCTCTCTCTCTCTCTCTCTCTCTTTGGAATATATTTCTAAAAGGGATTTAACTAAGAAAAATACAGAACATCTTTTATCAAAAATATCCACATTTACATGCTGGCTTTATTTTCATTTGTTATGCTAAGTCCACCACCTCATGCCTTTTTTAGACAGTATTTGTCTATTATACCATTTGTATATTTTATTCATCCAAATTTAAATGGATTTTGTTGAACTGCATTTGCTGCAGATAAATAAATAAATAAAATAGATAGCTAAATATTTGAAAGTTACCTCTGCCCCTAGTTATAGCTCAATATTCTGTGTGCCGGCTTGGCAACTACTTTTCTTGGCCATTATCCTTATCCTAATGTTATACCCCCTCCTTATCCTTATCCTACTGTGTTATACCCCCTCCCCCTCCTTATCCTAATGTGTTATACCCCCTCCCCCTCCTTATCCTTATCCTACTGTGTTATACCCCCTCCTTATCCTTATCCTCTTGTTATATCCCCTCTCCCTCCTTATCCTTATCTTACTGTGTTATACCCCCCCTCCTTATCCTTATCCTCTTGTTATATCCCCTCCCCCTCCTTATCCTTATCCTACTGTGTTATACCCCCTCCTTATCCTTATCCTAATGTGTTATACCCCTCCCCCTCCTTATCCGTATCCTACTTGTTACATCCCCTTCACCCTACTTATCCTTATCCTAATGTGTTATACCCCCTCCTTATCCTTATCCTACTGTGTTATACCCCTCCCCTCCTTATCCTTATCCTACTGTGTTATACCTCCTCCCCTTCCTTATCCTTATCCTACCATGTTATACCCCCTCCTCCTCCTTATCCTTATCCTCTTGTTATACCCCCTCCCCCTTATCCTACTGTGCTACAACCCCCTCCCCTCCTTATCCTTATCCTCTTGCTATATCCCCTCCCCCTCCTTATCCTTATCCTCTTGTTATATCCCCTCCCCCTCCTTATCCTTATCCTACTGTGTTATACCCCCTCCCCCTCCTTATCTTAGTTTCATAGTTTCATAGTTTAGTACTAGGCTATCTTCCCTGGGGCATTTATAAGCCTAGCCATAGTGATGTGGCTTTCGCCACCCCATGTAATGGTACAAAAGTGTACAGAATAGATTTAGAATACTGCGCCTCTGTCTAGTAGTGACACAGTGAAGACCCCCTTACATAATAGAATTAGTTTACTGTGCCTCTGTCTAGTAGTGACACAGAGATGACCCCCGGGGTAAACCTACGATCTCCCATCCACTCGTCAAGATTTCTCTTGAAGAGAGTCAGTGAGGGGTTCTGCCTAACATGAACTGGGATTCTGTTCCAGAGTATGGGAAGCCTCTGAGTTATAAATCTGTCCCTCCAGCATGTCCTATTCATATTTGTGCTGAGGTTTAAATCTTTAGCTCTCGTGGTTCTGAT
The DNA here is from genome assembly GCF_019279795.1 of Protopterus annectens. Classification (NCBI taxonomy): domain Eukaryota; kingdom Metazoa; phylum Chordata; order Ceratodontiformes; family Protopteridae; genus Protopterus; species Protopterus annectens. Next base: position 1,269,175,138 of record NC_056746.1, on the reverse strand, counting down.
GGATTTGGATTTTTTGAGGTGGAGCATGTCCATCAATTCCTGATTGGACATGGCCTTGTACGTCAGGCACAGATCACCTCTGAGTAGGCGGTATGCTACTGAATAGAACTGGAGTTTCTTTAGTCTGGCAGCATATGACATATGTTGGAGACCCTTGATTCTCTTGGTGAGGTACTTTTGGGGTCAACAGGATATCCTTATCCTCTTGTTATATCCCCTCCCCCTCCTTATCCTTATCCTACTGTGTTATAGCCCCTCACCCTCCTTATCCTTATCCTAATGTGTTACACCCCCTTCCCCCTCCTTATCCTTATCCTAATGTGTTATACCCCCTTCCCCCTACATATCCTTATCCTAATGTGTTATACCCCTCCCCTTCTTATCCTTATCCTACTGTGTTATACCCCCTTCCCCCTCCTTATCCTTATCCTCTTGTTATATCCCTCTCCCTCCTTATCTTTATCCTACTGTGTTAAATCCCCTCCCCTCCTTATCCTTATCCTCTTGTTATATCCCCTCACCCTCCTTATCCTTATCCTACTGTGTTATACCCCCCTCCCCCTCCTTATCCCTATCCTCTTGTTGTAACCCCTTCCCCCTTGAGTCTCAAAGGTGCCTAGTTACATCACCATGCTTTCACTCCTTAACCTTAACTGCTTACTTCCCATCATATTTTTGTTTATTATCGTGCCTTAGTTTTTCATTTAACCATTTACAACTTTAAAACAGAAACACAGAATCCGAAAAGAAACAAGGGATGATAAGCCAATGTTTTCCTATTTTTATACGTAATGGACAATCTATTGTTCTTTAACTAAATAAGCTGTTCCTTTACTCTCCACTCTAAATGTCTTTTGTTTATCCTGTAAGTTCTTGAAGTTTTCACTACTTTTATTTCCATAAGGTTCATCATTGGATCATGGTTGCAATAGCCTAATCTATATGGGATGTCCTGTCAAGGAATGGACCAGAGAGACAGCTCCCAAACTTTTATAGCACCTTCCACACACCTAGCCACTGTAGAACTCAAAGAGACCAATATAATGTCAGTGTCTATAGTGCCACAACTTGCATTTTTCCATTTGGGCTTCAAGTGATCAACTATCCTGTGGCACTTCACCTAGGCTAGGTAGATAAGTATCCTGTTGGGGAATGTTTTCTGCTTCATCATTTTTTTGTGAAGAAATGTTGCTAGTTTCTATCATAAATATTGGCTACAGACTGGAACATGTGTTTTTAGTGGTTGCCAAAAAAACAAAGCTGGCATTTTATGGTCACAGTTCCCTGTAGGAAATGCCTTTCAAATAAACGACTTTTATGAGAAAATGTTTTACTTTTTGATCATAACTTGCCGCTAGAGTTTAGAAGTTGAGAATCTGGAGGCTTGTCATTAAAAGAATTTTACCTCAAAACGTATTTTTCCTTTCAGGTTGTTTCACTGACTATCCTTAGCTCAGATAACCACTTTTCAGGCAGTTATTAGTAGTCAGACAGTCATGAGCCCCTGTGTGGAGTCCCTTATTGTTTATCATATTTTGTGAAGAACAGTGTTATTTTTCTATTACAAAGTATTGTTGGGGAAAGGGGGCTAGTATGTTTGGTGGTTAGCTCTAAGAGTTTTTATCTCAGAACTTATAATTTCTGTCAGGAGGTAAAACAGATTCTTCAAGGATCCTCTAGACTCTTGTCAAATGCCTTTTTTGGTTGACAGATTATCCTGGTTCCCTGTGGGGATTCTCTTACAATTTGTATTTATTTATTTATTTAATTATTTAATTATTTATTTTTTGCTGAAGAAAATGTTACTTTTCTCTCAAAAAGTGATGTTAGGGACTGGGACATATATATATCTGGTGGTTTATTCAGAACTTAACTTTTCTTTCAGAACATAAGACCATCTTATAGCGTAAAAGAACAAAGTAAATGCAGAAGCCTGCTCTTCTTTTTTGTTTTTTTGTTTTTTTTTTCAAAAAAAAAAAAATATCATTCTTTATTGGAGACAGATGAGTGCTGTTTTACAAAAAAGTGACTGTAGGAGCCTGTATTTACTGCAAACATGTAGGGCTTGTTGGAGAACGTTTGTCAATTGGCCATCCCTGTGGGTGTGTTCTTTTTGGAGGAGGGCCCAAGAGATTGGCTCTCTAAGTAACCATTGCCCAAAAACATTCACTATCAGTTCTTGTACCAAAAACAACTACATAAGTATAAAGCACAAACTTAAACCTTTTAGTAATGGAAATACAAATGAATAGAAGGATAACAAGTTCGAACACAGTGCCTTTCATGTTAACATGAGAAATATGAATCTTTATCAGCACTTACGCTGTAAAGCTTTATCAGATCCGCCCGTTACTTAACCTAAACCAGAAGGATAATCTACAGAGTCCTAAAATGATTCGTAGCAGAAGTTCAAGAAAATGTTGCCCTTTGTATAAAGCTAAAAGGTGTGGGTTAGTGCTGGTGGGGTGTTGGCTGTCTGGTCTAAGGTGGACCCTGCGTAACAGAGAGTCAGCAGAGTTACGAAGTCAGAAAAACTGGTCCTCCATTGATCATAAACAATGTTTTTTTCCTGTGTGAGATGGCCAACCAATTGGAATCACCAGATGTGCTACCATGTGATGGTAATGTGCACGTTTGTACCTCCCAGTTTGAATTATAACATCAGGACAGAAACCAGTTGAAACAGGAACAACAGGGGCTTTTGGGGAAAGCTATTCAATACTTGTTGAATTATGTGGAGCAAGCATTACTGCAATGGATGCTTGTGAGACTATGGTGGAGCAGGAACCCTGGTGACCAATGTCCATCAGGTGGATGTGGGTACTGGGTACATGGGGGTCATGGCTACCTAAGTGGACCTTAAGCTGGAGATGTGTAGCTTTTTATCTTCGATTATGTACAGAGTTAAAAGCTGCAGGTAGGATCGGGCACCGAAGATAGGATAAAACATCCCAAATGAATGTGCCTTGTGCTTAAAATCTTAGGAGAGACAATTAAAATAGCCAAAAAAGACAAAATAAAGTAAGAAGACAAGTAAACAGACTGAGGAAAGCTTGGAGCTTTGCGGGGAGTAGGAAAAATTAGTTAGTATTATGTCAGTGTTGCAGTTACCATAGAAGGTGCTACTGTGGAATTTGTTGTTGTTATGACATCGAAAGCCAGTTTTACCACTCATAAATTTGGAGTAGCTCTGTTTATCCACCCTTAGACCCCTCCCTTTCTAACCTACATTAAGTAAAACAGTTTTTGAAAGGGGGTTTACATCTCCGGACACCTAGAAGGCAGGTGGATCCTTCTTGAGATGGAGATAGTATTGGAATAACTTTTACTGTCTCCTTTTGAACCTGCTCATGAGGCTGATTTGACATTCTTAACTTATAAAATAGTGTTACTCACTGCTCTGACGTCTGTAAGAAGACATCCGAGTTACAAGCAGTTAAGGTGAGTCACTCCCAACTCATTTTTCAATTAGCATAACTACCATCTATGTTCTGTACACCACTTAATGAATTCACTTTGCATCACTAAATCAAAGCTACTGTGATATTTCTGAAAACAAGCACTGATATTTTACCCGATTAAAACAATAAATATATGCAATACCATTTTCAACAGCAACACAAAAATACGATAAATTTCATAAAGAAAATCTGCATTTCTCACATTCTATGTTTGGGCTATGTTAACAGAAATTTAAAGTAAAAAAAAAAAGAACAAAACCTTGTAAAGGTGTAGTAATGCCCTGTCTCAGAATTAGAATGATAAATTACTAGTCTCTAGTAACAGCCTGAAAGTGTTCCAGTTACTTCAGAATAATATATTCAGTCATGTCAGTCCTCTTACACTGCAACTATATAAAAGCAGAGACATAATGCTACACATTTAGAAATATGCCAGCAGCACATGTAATTATCTTCATGGAGTATGTTGTCTGTCATATAAACAAGCAAATTTAAATACTTTGCTCTTTTAAGTTCTTTAACTCCTGACTTAGCTTGGTGTGAGGCTGTAATGGTGTACTACCACACTGTATTACCATGACAACTGCACCCCTGTAACTAATTATTGAACAAAGATATTAGTGCCTGCTGCCTCAAAATAGACTACTCACTCAAAATGACCTAAACATCTTAAACTACAAACATACACGTATATTGCTCATTATACAATGGCTGTCCATTAATATTCAAAAAAACGAGCATGCTGATTGGCCAGCCAAAACAGCGTGCCAGTTGTAAATCCGAGAATATACTAATGGAAAAAAGTCCAGTCACCCAGAGTTTTTCCCATTAGTATATCTCGTATTTTTTTACTTTACTTTCTTTTTTTGCACAAAAAAAGAAAACAGAAGACCCGAAACGAACGAGGGAGACAGAGCAGACAAAACTAAGAGGATAATCAGGTACATTCTGCAAAACTAAAGAAACTTAACTAATTATCCTTTTATTTTGTCTGTCCTGGCTCTCCCGAGCATAAAAATTCTTCCAATTTCTTTTTTTGTTTTCAAATAAAAAAAAAAAAAAACAACGGAGATCTTCCTTTCTCCATTGCTACCTCTGCACAGCACTAATGTACTGCGCAAGTGTGGGAACACAAGTCCCATACGCATGTGCAGTACATCAGAAAAAGCCCCAGGATATCAGTAAAACATGGAAGGGCAGCACAGAAGCATTATACAAAGACATTATTTAAGAAAAGTAAGTATTTTTTTTTCTTAAAAAATGTCATTGTATAATAGCAATAACCGACTCCGTGGTTGTGGTATATTAAAATTTACCCATGGTTGGCTTTATTTAATCACCCGGGCTTCGCCCTCATGATTAAACCACACCAACCGTGGGTAAATCTTCAATATACTGCACGGACGTCATCAGTTATTGCTTAATTAATAACATTTTTGTCTTAAATTGCTATTTTATTACTTAGAATTTCTTGTAATTTCTTTGTTATATTCTCATCTTTGTTTAAATGTCTGTACTCTAATTTTGTGAAAAGCAAAGACAATTGTTAATTGCTTTCATTGTGATGTCTAATGCATATTTGTCAGATGTGTACTCTAATTTGAGATTCCCATAGTAGTTTTTCTCATATCTCTCAACATCTTAGTGCAAGAAATTTGGACAAAGCCTAAAATAATGGTGGGGCAAAGGCCCAAAAATAAGGACAGGCTTTAAGTATTGCCCTTATAAACTTAGAAAATTGCTAGAATAATAGGATTTATGTTATCGTGTGTTTTCTGTAGGATATGAAGTATGAAACTTAAATGTATGTCACTATTTAGTGACTTCAGTTCATAATGATTTGACAGAAAAACACACATTTTATGAGGAACATGCCAAAAATATTAGGCAAAAACTTAGATATTTTGCAAAAATCTGGACAGTTAAGAGGTATGTTTTTTCTCTGTGAAATATAACATATGTCTGTGAGTTTCTATGTCTGTAGCACTAGTATATTTTGCTGTTCATGACTGTAATTGTCTTAAATGGAGTTTTTATCCCCGGTGTCTGCTGAAAATGGATTATGCCCAGACAGAAGTTCCTGGTCAACACATAAAAATAATAAACTCTTGCTTCACCATTTGTTCTGAATCTGTGCCTGCCAGTCAACCTGAGTGATTCCATGTCTCCCATTTGTTTGTATGTCCTGTGTTTTAACAGCTCTGACAATCTAATTTCCTCTGTCATCATTTCCAGACGTTATGCTGCTGTGTGTCATTGTCCATGTAGCATCCTGGTAACACACTGATGAAATTTACACAGACAAATCAATTAGCATAATGAAATCAGAAAACTGGGAGGTTATAACGCTTTCATCTTTCTGTTTGATCAGCATGATAACAGCAGAATGAAAGTAACTCAGAAAGCTATCAGAAAGAAAGAAGGAAAAAGTCAGTTCAGATAAAAGTTTCTTTCACTAATGGGAATAGAAGTAGCAAATCTAAGAAACCGAGCACTGCTTGCATTACTTAATTATGCGTGGAAATCTGAATTTTTTTCATTTCAGGATAAAATAATGCTAATTAACATGTTTTGGAAGTAGATATTAAACATTAAAAATAGAAATCCCGATCATAAAAACAAGCAACAACAAAAAAAAATAAAAAAATAAATATGAAAGCAAGCTTTAAGATATTGATATTTCCTTGCTCTGAGTGAACTGGTCGTTCTACCAGCAACTTACAGTCAAAGGCAAAGCAAGTGAGTGACTGTTGACTACAATTTAATGTACAATTTGTTATGTGTGTAAGCCATGATCTTGGGGACCCTCCCCACACTAACAAATTCCACAGTGGAAAATTTAGAAGTGTGAACCCTCCAATGTATTAAGATATGACATGAATCTATCTCCTTTATCTACTTTGTGGGGAATCTGCAGTTTTGGGGCTACAGTTTCCTTAGTATGCTTAGTAGATAAAGTATTTAACACCCGTTCTTTCAATCACGTGAATTGCTGTGGTCATAGCAGATACTGCAGTAAAAGAAGCTTACAAGGTCAGCAAATAGGCACACCTTTGCTTTGGGCTGGGCTGAAGAACCACAGGGACATTAGTGTCATATGAGTGCTCACAAGGAAAAAACAGGAAGATACGAAAGATATGAAAAAAGGGATTCAG
>NC_056746.1:1269061022-1269166022 GCF_019279795.1 Protopterus annectens | reverse complement strand
TGAGATGCTAATGAAATTCACCATGGAGCCATGGGTTGGATTCCCACAATCACTACTTGCACAGAGAGCTACTCTGAGCAATTGATGCAATTAGAAGGTTATTCTATGTCCCACTGAGAAGAAGCAATTGAGACTACTGGGCTAACATGATTAACAAATTATATATGAAAGTGTGTGTGTGTGTGTGTGTGTGTGTGTGTGTGTGTGTGTGTGTGTGTGTGTGTGTGTGTGTGTGTGTGTGTGTGTGTGTGTGTGTGTGTGTGTGTGTGTGTGTGTGTGTGTGTGTGTGTGTGTGTGTGTGTGTGTGTGTGTGTGTGTGTGTGGGTGTGTAAAAAATATCTCTGATTTTTATCTGTGCACATACACACAGTAATGCCAGGCACATACTTAACTCTTCTGAGTAGCAATAAAAAATGCAGTTTAGCAAATAATCACATTTCTAAAGTAAAGCTTCAAATACATCACAGAACATTCAGACATTTAGAATTTCTAGGAGTCACATACACAAACACACACACGCACGCACACACACGCACACGCACACACGCACACACGCACACGCGCACACACACACACACACACACACACACACACACACACACACACACACACACACACACCCCAGACTGTATAAATGGATTTTGACTTGGACTTAGCAGTGGCTTCTGCCCCGATCACACCCATTCTAAAACCAACACTGGTCAGAGGTGTGTACCAAGTTTGCTGCAGGTTGTGTGGGGGCTGGGGATGGTGTGGCCATTACTTCTTTAATTTTCATCAGAATCAATCTTCACTGGTGTACAGGAGGTCATTATAGCTTGTGTTAGGACTGCAGACAGGGTTGTCATTGTTTATTTTACTTTTCCCACAGCCCTTGAAGGTGTACAAAGAATGTTAATATAGCTTGCGTAGGGGCAGTGTACTGTTTAGGAACAACAAAGTGAATACATTACTGTAATCATTATTTTTTGTCACTTCCCTCACAACCAAACATCAGGCATATATACAGGTGGCTGCCTTTGAGGGGTGAGGAGTGAGGAGGTATATTATTTAAATGCATAACAGCAGTCACTTGAAATGCAGGACTGTTGCCATCTAAATCACTGTTTTCATCCCAATCTGACATCAGAGGAATGCACAGGCAATGGCTATTTTTTTTTTTTTTTGGAGGGGGTCTTGTTAGTTTATTGTGACCTACTATTTTGTCAGCTTTGAACTTCAAGCATTGGGCAGAGCTTGTGTATTCCTTGAAATCCTGATGTTTTTAGTTAAGGCAGTCTGTTGGATTAAAAGTTTGGGAAAATGCTCTAAAGGGCATCACAGACATCTATAATTCTATGGCTTCCGGAGCCCCTGGCTTAACTAAGTTATTAATTAAATAGTTATTACTGTGCTATCTGCACCAGGAAAGGTTCGTTTAAAGGATGCAAGGAAAGCTGAAGTTGAATAGCAGTACTGAATCTCTTTCTTCCCTTAATCATATTTTATATTTAAGCCATCACTGAATGAAAAGGATGTGTAAAAATAAAAAAAAAAATAAAAAAGAAATTTTAAAATGCAGTTCAGACTTTATAGAAAGTTATGGCTTCTTGAAAAAGGTGAAGAGTAAGGCAAAATGTGAGAAAAGGAAGAAAAATGCAATGTGCATGGTGTGAAGAAACATGGGCTGGGGGGGAATAGAGGGGAGCATTTGAGGATGTGTGTGTTGGGGGTATGAAAAAGTAGGCACTGTCTAGGGCACCATTTCATGCAAGTTCAGTCCTGTACATACAGCTGTAGTAATTTTTTATTGTTGCAACTAAATGCTCTGAAATCTAATGAAATCTAATAATAAAAGCTAAATACTGTGACTCTCCCACTGTGAGATGGGCGAACATAGAGTGGTACACAGGCCTGTGTTAATGTAAGAGCATAGTAGCTATCATTCAGTCTGTGCAAACTACTCCTAACATCATGAACTGAAAGGTTTCCTAGTAGGGGTGACAGTGACAGGGAGATACTTAAACTCTAAGTGTCCTGGGGCCCCCAACTTGACATTTGCTGTTGGCCCCCAAAATGTTAACACTGGCCCTGCATCACACCTATCCAGTGTAAGTGAAAGTCATGCATCTGTTACCATTCACTCACACAACTATCCAGCAGTGGTATGCACTCATTAGTTTAATGCACTCAGATGACATAACTGTAGACCCTAGGAAATAGAAGCATCCAATCTTTTCCTACTGCTCACAGCACATTTAAATACTGCAATCGGGGTCTGAGTTTCCGAATCCTGGCCAAGGCTCCTGCCTCCCCCATTGTGCCTTTTTTGAGCACTGTCCCAAAGACAAACCTACCAACTTAAAAGATCTGTCAAAAAGCAAATTGAAGGTCATGTTGCTTAACGCTAGGAGCCTTAACCTGAAAATGGACTCACTGGAGGATCTTCTTGCACTGGAAGATGCTGATGTCTGTGCGGTCACTGAAACTTGGTTCAGGGCTGCGGAGAGTACCCCTGCCTTACCAGGCTATACCTCATTCCACACATTCTGACTCCAAAATGAGGTTGAGAAGACTAAGGGTGGTGGTGTCTCTGTCTTCATTAAGGACAGGCACACCTCCAGACTGGTTTGCCAGCATGATGCACTGGAACTACTCCAGGTACAACTGACAGTTGGCAAGACACACATCCAAGTTATAGCTAGTTATAGACCCCCTTCATGACTTAGGACCCCCACTCATCTTACCTGGATCTACTTGACTCCATCAAGGTACCCCCTAACACCCTGATCCTTGGTGACTTCAACTACCCCACTATAGACTGGGTGAACTATTCTTGCACTAATGCACTCTCTCAATGATTCAGCGACTTCATCAGTTCTAATGCACTAGACCAGCTCATCTCATCCTCCACAAAAGGAGATAACATTCTGGACTTGGTTCTTATCAACATCGGTGACCACTACACCACTCCCATAGCATTTTCTTCCCTGGTGAGATCAGATCATCGGACTGTCTCTTTTGAAGTTTCTCTCCCACCCAACCCCCCCCCCCAGTCATAATCAAGCTAAAAAAACTTCTCAAAACCTATCTACAACCTCCTAAGGGAGGGTATCTGTAACTTCACACCACCGCCCCCCCCCCCTCAGAAGGTGCAGACAACTATGCTGAACAGTATGCCAATGCAGTATATAAGCATCTGTACAACTGCATGGAGTCAGCCATACCCAACAGAACTAAAACCTGCTCCTCAAGGAAACACAAACCTATTTGGTAGACATCCTCTATCAACAGGCTTTACAACAAAAGGAAGAAACTGTTGTCCAAGGGTAAAAAGGAACAAATTCCAAATTGGAAAAACTCCCTCCTTAGCCTCAACAAGCAAATTAGATCACTAGTGAAAACCTCCAAGACAAATTATGAATCAAAACTAGCCTCCATAACAAAGGGAAACCATAAAGCCTTCTTCAGTTATGTCAGAAACCTCCATGGCAAAGCCCAGGTTTGTTCTGAATTAGTACTTAACAGTATCACCTACACTGATCCTATTGACTTAGCCAACCTGCTAGCAGATAGGTTCAAAGCAAACCTCACCTCACTGCCCCCCCCCCCAAAGACCCTTTCGACATCCCTGATACTTGTCCTGCACCTCACATCTCCATAGATCAAGTGTTACAGGCCCTATCAAAGGCAAAGAACACAGCTTCTATGGGACCTGATAGTATCCCAGGATGTATTTTGCACCATCTCCAGCAAGAACTGTATTCTCTATTGAGCACCCTATTCAACCACAGCCTAAACACTGGCTTCATTCCAGCAGAGTGGAGAACTGCCATTGCCATCCTCTTGCACAAAGGTGGTGCCATTACTGACCCTGGAAACTATCACCCCATTAGCTTGACAAGTCTGATCTGTAAAGCCATGGAGAGTATTATTATGGCTGTCATAAACAACGACATAGGCAATCTCCAAGCACTTGACTCCACCCAGTTTGGATTAGTCAAGGGCAGATCTTGCCTGTTGAACCTGGTTGACTTCTTTGAGACTATCACCAAGGCCCTGGATGAGGGAAAGTCAGTACATACATCTTACATTGACTTGGCCAAGGCCTTTGACAGAATCCTCCACTTGGGCATCATTGAAAAGCTAACACAACTTGGCATAAATCCCTATATCATCAGATGGGTTGCCAACTGGCTCAATGACAGGACTCTCAAAGTCAAAATAGGCACCTCCACCTTGGATAGCAGACCTGTCACTAATGGAGTTCCCCAGGGATCTGTCCTGGGACCCCTACTGTTTGGCATCTATTTCTCAGAGGTCCAGGCAAAGACAAAGGGCTTGTGGCTCACCAAGTCTGTGGATGGCTGTAAGTTGGGTGCTGTCATTGACTTTCCAGATGATGTTAACATACTGAAGAGTGTCTCACAGCAACTAATGACTGGTGCCAAAGTCATAGTCTCAAGCTGAACGCAAAATAATTTATCATCATACCATTCATCAAACACATGACTCCTATTGATTACCACATCAATGGCAACCCCCTAAGCACACAACCTGTGTGAGACACCTGGGCACTCAAGTTGATAACAACCTCACATTCAACCATCATGTAGCGGCAGTGGTCAGAAAAGCCTTTTACTTGGTTCATCTCATAAGTAAAGGGATTGCGTCCAGAAAAAAGGAGGTTATTACCTCTCTATACTCCTCCCTCATTAGACCAATAATTGAGTATAATGCCCCATTTGGGATGTACCTCTCCAAACATCTGCACCAACTGGAAAGGCCACTGAAATACCTCACAAAGAGAATCCATGGTCTCCAACACCTGTCCTATGCAGACAGGCTCAAATCACTGTCACTCTACTTAGTATCATACAGATTGCTCAAGGGTGATCTGTGTCTCACCTACAAGGCAATCCTGGACACTGCCCTACTAGAGATGTTCCATATCTGTAAGTCTAACTCCTCACACACTACCAGCTCAAAAGGCCTGAATCTAATATGCGACATAAACAAAACCTGCTGGAGAGACAGGTTTGTCTCCCAGAGGCTGCACCGTCTCTGGAATAGACTTCCCATACATGTGAAACAGAGCACCTCGCTTACCCTCTTCAAAAGCAACCTTGATGAGTGGATGGGAAAACACAAATTTGTCACAGGGGTTCTACCTGTGTCCCTCATTAACAGGGGTGACAGGTGCTGACCTGAGGCTTTGTTTTTGGGATAAACTCTTGGCTAGGCTTGCAAGGGCCCCAGGGCCATTAGCCTAGTAACCTCCTATGATTCTATGATCCTATGAAATAAATCAGTATTACAAATCAACAAAGTGCATATAGATAAAATGCATGTCAGCATACACGAATAGATAGATAGACAGACAGACAGATATATAGACAAAGATATAGCTATAGCTCAGGTAGGGGCTACTCTGAGTAATGCACGTACAAGTTCTAAGAAACATGCATTGAGGTACTGCAGGAAATGATGAGTTATGACTGATATGCAGTGGGGGGCTGGAAATGAGTTATGACTGATATGCAGTGGAGGACTGGAAATGAGTTATGACTGATATGCAGTGGGGGACTGGAAATGAGTTATGCCTGATATGCAGTGGGGAGGCTGGAAATTATGAGTTATGACTGATGTGCAGTGGGGGGGCTGGAAATGAGTTATGACTGATATACAGTGGGGGACTGGAAATGAGTTATGACTGATATGCAGAGGGGGGGGCCGGAAATGATGAGTTATGACTGATGTGCAGTGGGGGCCTGGAAATGATGAGTTATGACTGATATACAGTGGGGGTTGGAAATGAGTTATGACTGATATACAGTGGGGGGGGCTGGAAATGATGAGGTATGACTGATGTGCATTGGGGGGGCTGGAAATGAGTTATGACTGATATGCAGTGGGGGACTGGAAATGAGTTATGACTGATATGCAGTGGGGGGCTGGAAATGATGAGTTATGACTGATGTGCAGTGGGGGGCTGGAAATGAGTTATGACTGATATGTAGTGGGGGACTGGAAATGAGTTATGACTGATATGCAGTGGGGGGCTGGAAATGAGTTATGACTGATGTGCAGTGGAGTCTGGAAATGATGAGTTATGATTGATATGCAGTGGGGGCTGGAAATTATGAGTTATGACTGATGTGCAGTGGGGGGGGAGCTGGAAATGATGAGTTATGACTGATGTGCATTGGGGGCTGGAAATGAATTATGACTGATATACAGTGGGGGCTGGAAATGATGAGTTATGACTGATATGCAGTGGGGGGGCTGGAAATGAGTTATCACTGATATGTAGTGGGAGGCTGGAAATGAGTTATGACTGATGTGCAGTGGGGGGCTGGAAATGATAAGTTATGACTGATATGTAGTGGGGGGTTGGAAAGGATGAGTTATGACTGATGTGCAGTGGGAGGGTGGGGGTTCAGTGTTTTTTTTTTTGCTCACTGTTGCAGCAGTGCATCAGTAGTCATGATACTCTCAATGATACTCTCAGTGATTTCAAGGGATTTACAGGAATTCTGCAGCTGGTCATTTGAGGCTGGCAGAAGAGCAGAGTACTGATATTTAAACCTATGTGGCACCTGTATGGCACCTTCTGTTGGCACATTTTGTATAACTATAGACCCTAGAAAATATAAGTATCCTGTGTTTTCCTACTGCTCACAGCACATTTTTAAACAGAATCTTCCTGAGGAATGGGAGTGTTTGAACACCACACTCAGGTGCACATTCAAAGCCTATACATTTTTACTTCTTCTTTGCTTATGTATCAAATGTTCTTGAACTGATATGAAATAACTGCATAGTTGTGGCCATTTCCTGCAACTCTGAGTGTGTGTGTGTGTGTGTGTGTGTGTGTGTGTGTGTGTGTGTGTGTGTGTGTGTGCGCATGTGTTCGCACACAACATGGTTTCTTAGTTCATAAGCACTATCGGCCAACAGACAAAAATAAAACCCTGACATCAAATATTACTGGCAAATTCCAAATGAAGAAATATTCAGGACAGTATATTGCAAGACAAGCCAGCAACATCTTTTTAACAGTGCATAGCTAAGTCAATTCCCCAGAGAATAATTTCCTAAATATGGCAAAATGACAGACTGGATTGCAAGAACCAGCAGCATGTGATGGACTAGGTGACTTTATTTCTTTGTTTTTCCACTCCCGACTGTTGCTCTTTGGTAAGTAGCCCTCCATTACAAGCAGAAAAGATTATCTGCTAAATGTGATCTGACTTCCAGCTGCCACTTACAGCAAACCCCATGGCTGCCCCAGCACAAGGACATGTAGTGCCACATCCCATGACGTGAAACTCTACAACCATGCCAACAAGCCGGTTAAAAGTAGTTTTAAAAGGAAAAATGCAAGGAGAGCTGCATATTGATTAGTTTGATTTTCATCCCCTTTTAATAAGCACAGTTCTTCTGGAAATGTAGCGTTTTATTGTATCATATTTTATCTATTACTGATTTTAATTCAGGTAGCATACAATAAGTGAAAATCCTTACTAGGCCTTAAAACAGCAGGATAAAACAGCAATAAAGACCTGAAAGCCAAATGCTGCAGTATAAATCAAAATGCATCGAACTCACAGCAAAATGCTAATTATATCCAACTCTGAAGTTGAGTTTTGTGATGCAGACATAACCATGTTATGGAATGCTGTCCGCCATGAAAGTAAACATCTTTCTAGAAGTCACATGAAATAAGATTCTCACTGATAGTTGATTTCAGCATTAAATGTAAAAGTGTTTCCTACATTGCTACATACCTGTAATATAAAAAAAAGTTAAGAAGAGAATGCAGAAAGCAATTGCTAGAATTAGGCCTTCGTTTTCAGATAGGAGGAAGAAAAATTCATAAGGAGAGCAGTGAAAACAAAAGTAAAAGGCAAATATTTTTTGTTACATGTTAGTCAAACTACCATATTCATGATTATCTCAACATCAGGCAAGTTAATAATGTTTTAAACCAGAGTGTTTTCTAAACTTTTAACTGAATGATTAACTTCTATTTTGTAGAATCAGAAATGATAACCCAGTGGTACAGTGACCTGTGTGATGCAATTAGCACAGTGTGTTACTCTCTGAATCTGGTCTCCGTAAAGGCACTGTGGAAACGTAGCCGTGACATATCTGCCCTTCAGAAAATGTTTATCTGGCAGTCACATAATGCGGGAAAGACATTTATCACAGAAGTGTCATCACCATAGCAGTGGCATAAAACATTGTCAGTTAGCCAGGTTAATGGACAAACATGCAGTGTAAACCCAACAAATTATTTGTCAGGAAATGATGTTAAAGGCATGTTACTGTAGGTGTGGATACTAAAAGCTTCTGAGTAACTTCCTGTCTGTCAACAGCTTGCCTGTACTCAGTCACAGGAAGTTCTCTTATCGACTCACCTCCACAAAAAAAAAAAAAAAAAAAAAAAAACAATGATACTTCCATAGGCAATTCAAAGCAGTATATACATACACGAGGGGATTGAGGGGTTATGAAACTGAATGTACTGCAAGAAATACTTCGGTGATGCATAATGCTAACAGTATTGCACAACCAATGAGTGATGAATATAAAGCTTGAATTTCAGTTTTAATTTTGCCAATTTGCCAATATATTACTAGTCCCTGACTGAGTCCTGAGTTGATGCAATGTATGTATATCCAGATATGCATGCTTAACATAAGAATTTTAAATTAATCCTCTGTATAAAGTGTATGATTCTGCTAATTAGTACAGAGAAACTAAGGTTCTCAGCTGTTAACAAGCTACTTCCTGTGGTAGAGGGTTTGATTCCGTCTGCTTTCATTTGACAGCATTGTGAGCTTGAGCAAATCACTTAACTACTCATTGCTATGGGGCATTTGGGAATTTGAGTTAGGGACACTTTAAAGGTCTCCTGAACTGTATGCCTTGTAACTATCTATGAACCTATTCGAAAGTCCCAATAATGTGTGGTCTAGAATAATGTAATGTGTGTACTGTGACCCCATGTAGTTGGAAGTACAGCTCAGATTTGCAGGTTTTATTTATTTTATTTTTATTTATTTTACATTTGTTTACCAGGAAAGTCTGACTGGACACAGGTCCTTTTTCAGCGGAGGCCCAGGGAGAAAAGTTCCAGAAATAAAAAGAATGCAAACAATGCAGAAGTATACACAACAGCAACAATTCAGAAATATGCACAATGACGGTAGTCATAAAAACAGTTTGCATAAAATTTCTCAGAAGTTGACATTTCATCCCACTCTTAATGTTGTGAATTGAGGTACTGAAGACCTAAGCTCAAGGGTGAATTCAGAAGACTATGACCAACTCAAATAAAGAGACAAAAGGTTTCAGTGAAATCACTTATTCATTAAATGGGCAATTGTGTGTCTCACACACAAACACTCTGTTTGGTGTAGCTGGACCTTATAACCTTATAATAATGCCTCGGGACAGACATGGTTGTTGCTGTCAATACAATGGAAATATGGACAGTTATTATTGCGCAGCAACTCATTCTAGCTTGGAAAAGTTGAACAGGTGGGAGCAGTGTGTTGCAGGTCTTACAGTGCAAGCTATACATCTTCTATTTAATTTTCACAGATCTCTAGCCTTCAGACATCTGATAGATAACAGCAGAGAAGCATTAACAGTTTAAAAGCTGCTCTGTAAAAGAAAGTTAGTACGTTTTGATGTAGACTACAAGGGAAGACTAAGACAAGTGACAATAAAATTATGAATTTCTTAGATGCAACTACGTCAATGTTTATACACCAATGTATATTTTTCTCCAGACACACTTTACACTGGCTCCCTACTGAAATTTCAGCCACAAAACTATCACTCCACATAACTGCAAAAGTCAATTTTATAGACTGCTCAGGGGAGATAGCCCACAACACTGTATATACCACTTCCACTCTCACTGTCCCTTGGGTTAAGGGCATAAACAGGCTTTATAAAAGTGTGACTTTGAGTTACATCTGGCACACCTTTACACCACACTATATGTCCCCCTGCCAGACCTCTCCCATAGTAGCTGGCACTGTGATCCACTCCTCCACACCAATATCTGTCCCAAAGGATATCATTTCTTAAGATAATGTGTGTGTGTGTGTGTGTGTGTGTGTGTGTGTGTGTGTGTGTGTGTGTGTGTGTGTGTGTGTGTGTGTATGTGTGTGTGTGTGTATGTTGACTTTAAGCACATTCAAATTAATTTACTGTTCCCATATATGTATATGGATCTAATTTTCTTTCTCAAAATTTCATTACTGCGAAAAAGAAAAGTAGATGTCCACTTCATAGAAAGTGCATTTCAATGTAAGTGCACTTTTGCTGATGTCTAGTCACCGGATTGGCTGACCCACACACCCTACTTAAATATACCAACTCCAAGATCACACTACAGTGAGAAAAAGGGAATATTCCTATTCCGCTCTGTATTCTGATCTCCGTAGTCAATTTTTGAAGTTTCAGTACTTCAGACAAGTGGTCTAGCACAAGTGGGTTTTGAAATACTGAAACTTTGACCCAAAGAATGGAACCTATATATATATCTATAGAGAGAGAGAGAGAGAGAGAGAGAGAGAAAGAGAGAAAGAGAGAAAGATAGACAGATACACAGATGAATTACATTTAATTCATCTGACACTCACTTCATGTAAACACAATTGTCAAAAAAAGTGATCTAATATGCATCTCATCTAATCCTAGTTTATTCTATACAGAATCACCCACAGTACTGATAATAAGAAACGCTTATCATTATGTGATCATGGGTATATGTTTATAAGTAACTGACAGAGGCAGCAGAGACTAGGGTTCATTTTACAGCAGTGTATCAGACTGTGTACACTAACAATACAGTTTCAGTGTTTGTTATATTTTTTTTAACCATGGTGTGGCTATAGATTTGGCACATATCACTTAGGGGGTGCAGAGGGAGCATGCCCCTGCAATAAAAGATGCTTTTCTGTTTTTATTTCTTTATTTATTTATTTGGCTTTATTAGCCTGAATGTAACCATAAAGACTTACAAGGTAAAGTTGTGGACATTCAGAAGCCATGTAGCTGAAACAATTAACATTCTTAAGGAGTCCTCCATTACTCATTACAGGAAGTTTAAGGTATCACAAAGTGAAAACTCTAGCTTGGTTGGGTTTTCTTGTGGATTTTATCTAGATATATATATAGATACATGGATGTACTTCAAAATATTGAAGTACAAATACATTGACTATCTCATTGCCACCTATCTACTTTTTTCATACTATCTGGAAATCAAACCAATTGTCTGGTAGTCTGAAAGACACTAGACAAACTCTGGTATTCTGTTTAAAAAACAAAAAGACTATCAGAGTTTGTTAAATTTGGGGATTTACTGTGCTTTTTTACAGAAAGGCATAGTAAATCGGCCAAAAAAAAGCATCTCAAATGGGAAAAAGAAGGCGTCCCTCATTGTCTGCTATAATGATGATGTCACAAAATGGATGGAAAGTGGGCAGGAGAGGGGAGGTGAGGTTTAGGGTTATGAGAGGTGATAGGAGTCTGGCCTTGGTCTGGTTTTCACCACAATGAAAGGTGGTAACCCTAACCAAATAAAAAAAAATCTATCCAAAAAGATCAAAACACAAAATAACAGGATAAAAGAAAACAGAACTTTTTTAGAGAAGGTGCAAAGTTATATATACCAAATTTTGAAATTGCTGTAAAGTGGGGAAAGGGCAAATTCCCCTGATCCCACTGTCCGTAATCTTGCACAAACTTAATCCCATCAGAAACAATCAAATGAGTTTCTGATACTTCTGCCAGCTGAAAAGCATTCCATATTATGAGTGTTCAATTATATGTTGTGTTTCCTTATATACACACATAAAAAAAAAAAAAATATATATATATATATATATATATATATATATATATATATATATATATATATATATATATATATATATATATGGATTCACTTTAGTAGCTCGAAATACTGAAATGTTGAAATTCAGTATTTCGAGCCCATAAAGTGGAATCCTGAAAAGAGCAAAGGCTCAGAAGCACGAATTTCAAAACCTCGAATACCGGAGGTTTTGAATTTCGCACTTCTGAGGTTCCACTGTGGTTACGGATTCAGGTAAGTGTGTGTGTGTGTGTTAAGGGTTTTGGGTAGGGGCTGTGGTGTGTGTGTGTGTGTGCGAGCAGAATATAGCTTGTATGGTGGTGTTGTGTGTGTGTTTGTGTGTAGTGCGACCTCGGAGTTAGAATATTTAAGTAGGGGGGTGTGGGGCGCCCTGCTTTTATGTAGTAGAGAGCTTGTGTGTGTGTGTGTGTGTGTGTGTGTGTGTGTGTGTGTGTGTGTGTGTGTGTGTGAGAGAGTGTGTGTGTGTGTGTGCAGTAGTAGCGCAAAATTCAAAATCTCCGGTGTGCGAGATTTTGAATTTCGCACTTCTGAGTTTTCTATGTTTCAAAAATTCAACTTTATAGCTGCCATTTTGCATTCCATTTTGGTGAAAGTAAATGTAAGACTTATTTATTATTAATTATTTATGAACTAGCATAGTCCAGAATATCATACTAGGGTTCAAATAAGGTTTATAAGTAATTATCATTTTTGTTTTACTAAACCTTTGGGCCTGACTACAATTTGCAATGGATATCAATTATACTACATAGAGGTAACCATTTCTTTTGGTACTTTTCAATTTTTTTAAAAAAATTATTGTTTTCCTTTGGGTTATGCCCGTTACGCTAGAATCTAATCTATAAGATATATTTATTTTATATAATACTTTATTTTGTAAGAGTTACTTTTAATATATTTCTATTTAAACTATGTTTACGTTCTTCAAGAACTACTGCATCTATCTACTGTTGTGTATATGTTATAAAGTGCGTCTATATTATCTTATTGAAGTTTCAGAATATCGAATCTGATATGGTCGACACCATATCATCGAATTCTGAAACATCAAATGATAAATAAAAATGCCTAAAAACAAAAATAAATAAAAACTTACCTTTGCAAGGATGGGGGCAAGCCCCCCTGCACCCCCCCCACTTAAATATACCAACTCCGAGACCGCACTACATTGAACTAAATGGAAATCTCCCCTTACTGAGATTTCCGTTTAAACATTCCATATTTTTTGCTTTCGGTAATCTGGTGCAGACAACATCAGTTTCGATACTGTCGGCCTTTGACAACATGAAGTAGACCCATATAAAGTTTATATCAGGTGATTGACTCGACTGATGTTTTCTTTTTTATATTATTAATCCTAAAACTGATTGACTCGACTGATGTTTTCTTTTTTATATTATTAGTCCTAAAACTGATCACATGAGAATGATTTTGTTAAAAAATAATTCCTGTCTGTTCGTTGGTTTCATTGGTCAAGCTCCCACAACATGAAATCATGGCCTAGGGGTCCTGCATTAACAAATAGAACTGATTGGACTAGTGGCAAGGTGGAGTTTTTTTGGGTTTGAATAATATAGATAGATAGTAGAATAGATAGATAGATAGATAGATAGATAGATAGATAGATAGATAGATAGATAGATAGATAGAGAGTGTTTAGAAGGTTATGCAAATCCTAGGCAAATTGCCTAGCTTGCTTTTTTACAACAAATCAGTCCGATTGCAACTATCAATTTTTTGTATGTATAACTCAGATTCAGTATAATTGGAAAAAATGTGTCTTGTGGGAACAATGCATACAGGGGAGGAATGAGGTTTAGAAGAAGGCAGGACTTACATGAGCTATGTAACGTTTGACTGAAAATGATTGGGCAGATTATAAGTCATGCATAATGTTTGCAACTGGGAGTGTGTCAGTATGGACTGTGATGTAAAATGCTTGCAACTAGGATTGTGTCGGTGTGGTTTGTTTTCATTTATATAAATGTATAATTGCTTATGTCATACGTGATGGTTTAATAAAGATGTTTCTTGTTTAAAAAAGGGGGGCAGGAATTGAGTAATTCATGAAATGTTGCTTAGGTTATATGATATATAGCAATATATGTGATGTACCTTTGTCAGAAGTGATAATTGAATAAAGGTGTAAAAAAAAACAAAGATTAAATAAATAAGTAAAGAATTCAAAAAAATAATAAAACCATTGCTTTAATGCTCTAGACTACATCCTTAATGTATAGTTTCAAATGAAATTCCCTAAAGGGCAACATCTCAGTTTGCAAATAAAGTGCAGTGAAGCACCTAACACCTATGCTGTGAGACAGGTGCCAAGAGAAACACACACAGGCACTATGCCCTCCCCCATCCCAGGACATGCGCGCGCACACACACACACACACACACACACACACACACACACACACACACACACACACACACACACACACACACACAAGCACACACACAAGCACTCACTCACACGGAGTACTACTTGCCTTCATCACATATATGTTAAGGGTGAAGCATCTCTGATTAACCCTGCACATATTCCCATCTTTGAAAGACATAGGCACACACCACAAAATGCGGAATAACTTAAAGCCTTTGGGACTCTTCCATACTGCACTTCCATAGCTTGAGTTCTATGAATCCCAGAGTATACAACTACTGTAATATTAACTGTCAAACTCTGCTCCATACTGCACTTCCATAGTTTAGGTTCTGTGAATCCCAGACTATGTAACTACTGTAATATTAACTGTCAAACTCTGCTCCATACTGCACTTCCATAGTTTGGGTTCTATGAATCCCAGACTATGTAACTACTGTAATATTAACTGTCAAACTCTGCTCCATACTGCACTTCCATAGTTTGGGTTCTATGAATCCCAGACTATGTAGCTACTGTAATATTAACTGTCAAACTCTGCTCCATACTGCACTTCCATAGTTTGGGTTCTATGAATCCCAGACTATGTAACTACTGTAATATTAACTGTCAAACTCTGCTCCATACTGCACTTCCATAGTTTGGGTTCTATGAATCCCAGACTATGTAACTACTTTAATATTAACTGTCAAACTTTGCTCCATACTGCACTTCCATAGTTTGGGTTCTATGAATCCCAGACTATGTAACTACTTTAATATTAACTGTCAAACTTTGCTCCGTACTGCACTTCCATAGTTTGGGCTCTATGAATCCCCGACTATGTAACGAATGTAATATTAACTGTCAAACTCTGCTCCATACTGCACTTCCATAGTTTGGGTTCTGTGAATCCCAGACTATGTAACTACTGTAATATTAACTGTCAAACTCTGCTCCATACTGCACTTCCATAGTTTAGGTTCTGTGAATCCCAGACTATGTAACTACTGTAATATTAACTGTCAAACTCTGCTCCATACTGCACCTCCATAGTTTGGGTTCTATGAATCCCAGACTATGTAACTACTGTAATATTAACTGTCAAACTCTGCTCCATACTGCACTTCCATAGTTTAGGTTCTGTGAATCCCAGACTATGTAACTACTGTAATATTAACTGTCAAACTCTGCTCCATACTGCACTTCCATAGTTTAGGTTCTGTGAATCCCAGACTATGTAACTACTGTAATATTAACTGTCAAACTCTGCTCCATACTGCACTTCCATAGTTTGGGTTATATGAATCCCAGACTATGTAGCTACTGTAATATTAACTGTCAAACTCTGCTCCATACTGCACTTCCATAGTTTGGGTTCTATGAATCCCCGACTATGTAACTACTGTAATATTAACTGTCAAACCCTGCTCCATACTGCACTTCCATAGTTTGGGTTCTATGAATCCCTGACTATGTAACGAATGTAATATTAACTGTCAAACTCTGCTCCATACTGCACTTCCATAGTTTGGGTTCTATGAATCCCAGACTATGTAACTACTGTAATATTAACTGTCAAACTCTGCTCCATACTGCACTTCCATAGTTTGGGTTATATGAATCCCAGACTATGTAACTACTGTAATATTAACTGTCAAACTCTGCTCCATACTGCACTTCCATAGTTTGGGTTCTATGAATCCCAGACTATGTAGCTACTGTAATATTAACTGTCAAACTCTGCTCCATACTGCACTTCCATAGTTTGGGTTCTATGAATCCCAGACTATGTAACTACTGTAATATTAACTGTCAAACTCTGCTCCATACTGCACTTCCATAGTTTGGGTTCTATGAATCCCAGACTATGTAACTACTTTAATATTAACTGTCAAACTTTGCTCCATACTGCACTTCCATAGTTTGGGTTCTATGAATCCCCGACTATGTAATTACTGTAATATTAACTGTCAAACTCTGCTCCATACTGCACTTCCATAGTTTGGGTTCTATGAATCCCAGACTATGTAACTACTGTAATATTAACTGTCAAACTCTGCTCCATACTGCACTTCCATAGTTTGGGTTCTATGAATCCCAGACTATGTAACTACTTTAATATTAACTGTCAAACTTTGCTCCATACTGCACTTCCATAGTTTGGGTTCTATGAATCCCCGACTATGTAATTACTGTAATATTAACTGTCAAACTCTGCTCCATACTGCACTTCCATAGTTTGGGTTCTATGAATCCCAGACTATGTAACTACTGTAATATTAGCTGTCAAACTCTGCTCCATACTACACTTCCATAGTTTGGGTTCTATGAATCCCAGACTATGTAGCTACTGTAATATTAACTGTCAAACTCTGCTCCATACTGCACTTCCATAGTTTGGGTTCTATGAATCCCAGACTATGTAACTACTGTAATATTAACTGTCAAACTCTGCTCCATACTGCACTTCAATA
Source organism: Protopterus annectens (assembly GCF_019279795.1). Taxonomy (NCBI): domain Eukaryota; kingdom Metazoa; phylum Chordata; order Ceratodontiformes; family Protopteridae; genus Protopterus; species Protopterus annectens. The sequence continues at coordinate 1,269,149,275 of NC_056746.1, read as the reverse complement.
GTTTGGGTTCTATGAATCCCAGACTATGTAACTACTGTAATATTAACTGTCAAATTCTGCTCCATACTGCACTTCCATAGTTTGGGTTTTATGAATCCCAGACTATGTAGCTACTCTAATATTAACTGTCAAACTCTGCTGCATACTGCACTTCCATAGTTTGGGTTCTATGAATCCCAGACTATGTAACTACTGTAATATTAACTGTCAAATTCTGCTCCATACTGCACTTCCATAGTTTGGGTTCTACGAATCCCAGACTATGTAACTACTGTAATATTTGCCTATGGAACTCCAAACCTCACTGCTTAAGATGAACAGTGACATTCCTGCGTAGGTTTGTACAGGTCTGTGGTCTTTGAATCAAAACAGCCTTACAAAGTCTGAAAGACAGCTTGCATTCATCTTGCATACTTCATGAGGAGCTATGCGTATACCCCAGTATGGCTTTTAAACTGAAAATGCAAAATAAAACATGAAAAGTATGATGGGATGAGGAATTAATGAAATCTGGTTAGGCTAACTTAATTTTCTACTAATGATGATTCTGACACTCAATACCACCTTTTTTTAAAACATCTTTTCCTCCTTTTTCATATATTCATTGTTGATTTCAGCCCAAATAATTGATTTCAGCCCAAATAAACCTGCCTTCAAGTTCACGTGCATCTCACATAGTTTTCTTCATCAAGTTACCCATCTTTTTTGTTCTTTAGTTGTTTAGTCGTTGTTCTCCAGGTGAGAGGCTGTTGCAGGGCCCCTTTTCAAGTTGCGGTCTAACCACTAGGTGGGAAAGCTAAAAGAAGTCGCTCTTCTTTAATTCATTGGACAGAACAACTAAAAAAGCAAACATATGAACTAATTGATAATAGCTAAAGGTTCAAACACATTTGTGCTTTCAGTCTAATGGTAGAAGAACACAATTACAACCAGGGAAGAAAAATAAATTACAACAGCAGAAATAGTTATTTTAGCATTGCATGAATCTATTTTCCTTTGCTGCAGATTCAGTTTGAAACCACAATACCGTACTAACGGGTGTGAAAAGAATACATATTATATGACACTGCCACTTACGGGGTGAGAAAAAATATTCTAACTGTCTGACATCTCAAAATATATATGACCTGATGATGTCCTTGGATAAAACATGTCATATCGCATTGTCACTGGTTAAGGGAAATGTTTACAAGTGACACATTACCTCATTAGTATAATTATAAAAGGCCTCCCAAGTAATTTAAAAGTCCATTGAGTGCAGCTGTATATGGTCTAGGGACACACCTCGGAGCATAGTTCTAACACAAACAGTTCATGTTTAGCATTCCGTACAAAGGCTATGACACACTGACAGCCCTCAATCAAAGATCCATTTAAAAATATATACGGACTTATATTCACAAAGAAAAACATTGCAAAAGATTTCATCATCTTAGTTAAATACAGGCTACTATACAACATAGCTGTTATCTTTACAAGCAATTTCTGTAAATAAATACTCTGCATAGAAGTAAATGTATGCTCTGTACAAACAGCTGTGAACTCCTCATCAAGAGTATTACAAGCAGACCTAGACATCCCATTTCTGCAATGACAGGCAGGATGGAGACAGCCCAAAGGGAGAAAACTGAAAGGCTTAAAGAGTGCAACAGATGTCATACAAAGAGATACTCAAGAAGATGAATGCCTGATCCCTTGAGGAAAGGGATGAAAGAAGTCAGTACTTTAAAGGAACGATTTCAAGGAAAGAGCTCTGTGGGAATAAGAGGACTATTTTAGAACAGGGATGGGGAATGGTTTATGTAAAATTACAGAAAGCATGTTTTCACACACAAAGAGAGTGGTTAAATCAGTGAAGTGGTGTTCTGCTCCTTAAATAAAAGAAACTCTGCAAGGTGCACAGAACTGTTTATCCTTGTACAGAAATTCTTTGCCTGAATGTGTATCTTTGTGTGTATAGTCTCTGAATTGGCTCACAGAAGAACTTTGCAGAAATAAGCTGCAGGTTCAGAACAAATGGAAGAAATTGAATGAGAGGTGTAATGGAAGAAACAATGTTGAGATTAACTGAAATCAGCCAGAACAAGGTGCGTGTTCTGAGGTGTAAGCAGCCCTGATCTGTTCTCAAACTCTTTACACTTCCATTTAGTCCTCGAAGGCATTCTCGGGGATACCCATTCCTCTAGCCAATTAACAAATGTAAAAAAAGGCATTTTTTTTTCTTTTTGACTGATCTAGCTAGGATTTAATGTAAGCCAACGAGCAAAAAGTACTCTTACCTGCACTTAATAAGCTGATATATCAAGTGCTCGGTAGAAAGCCTGGAATGCCTTAATAATATTTATTTAGATTTTTAAATAGAAACAACAATCATAATACTCAGGCCCATTTATAATTTAGAAGATGCCTGAATCTCAGACACACTTCTGATTCATTTATTTTCTGGGTCTATATTAAAACACCGAAAGCAATAAATATTGAACGCTCACATGAGCGAATATGCAGGAACTGGATGTTTCTTTTTTGTTTGTTTGTTTTTTTTTATGGCAGTACAGTGAAGATCAGAATATTTGCCCTTTCTTCACAGCAGTGCGATGTCGGAGTTGAAATATATATTTAACAGGGGGGTTGCAGCCCCCCACAATAGCGATAACGAGTTACTGTATTTTCGTTCACGTGAGCGTTCGATATTTATACCTTTTGGTGTTTTAATATAGACCCTATTTTTCAGATTTAAATGTGGGCTTATGTTTTTGGTGGAATTAGAAAGGAAAATGAAATATTGATGTGTTCCCAGTAGCCTCTTCCTTTGGAAATAAAAATCTAAATACACATTCTTCATGGTCAGTTTATGTTTTCCACACTAGTTACTGTAGAATGCATGACCTATTCAGTTGCATGTATCTAACACTGGACATCTGCCATCACAACACTTTGAATAATCAAAAATAAATATATCACATTTATTTGATAATGGTTTATTTAACATTTAATAAATGTAAATGGACTTAGACCCTTTACAGCCATGACCCAGGCCACAAAAATGTTAAATGCAACATATATAGTATATATATGGACAGTTTAATACAGTGAATTCAACATCATGTTTCTGAAAGGTAGGAAGAAAACAAAAAACCCATGCAGATGTAGGTATAATGTGTACCTTTACAACAACAATTATGATAGGTCAGAACCTGGTGCTATGAAGCAGAGGTCCATGCAGATGTAGGTATAATGTGTACCTTTACAACAACAGTTATGATAAGTCAGAACCTGGTGCTATGAGGCAGAGGTCCGGGCAGATGTAGGTATAATGTCTACCTTTACAACAACAGTTATGATAAGTCAGAACCTGGTGCTATGAGGCAGAGGTCCGGGCAGATGTAGGTATAATGTCTACCTTTACAACAACAGTTATGATAGGTCAGAACCTGGTGCTATGAGGCAGAGGTCTAACCACTGAGCCCATGTTACCTAACAGATTTTTGTATGGTTTTTGAAAGGTTTTCCTAACAATGCAATACATTTAATTTAGTGTAAACTTGAACTATTGACTGTAAAACAGAGGGAGAGTGTGGAGTGGAGGTGAATGGGGCAAATTTCACACTATTATGTGAAGATGATAGCAATTGTCAATGCTGCAGAAGAACACTGAGAAGCAAAGCCTTTGGCCAGACTTGTCTTCTGCATTATTTGTATCCATGGCAGGAACACTCCTGTCTAGCGGCGTCTTGTGTACACTCCTTTTCCTCCAGAATTCCTGTCTATTTAGTATTCTAATAGTATTCACCTGTTGTATGTCTAGAACTCTTGACTTAATTGTTGTAGAAATCACTTATTGTCATACTTTGCCGTTTCTGCCTGCAACAATAAGTATATAATACCGCAACAACATTTTGTAATAATTTTTTTTTCTGTATAGCTCAACTTTTGTATTTTAGGCCTCCATGCTTCATTCACAAGTCAAACACTGATCTCTTCTGATGTGCCGAGCCAACCCAAGCCTGGGACTTTTCAGTAGGATGTACTACGGTACTCATGTCCGAACCCAGGACAAAAATCTGGTGCTGCTTGCATTCATACTTGAGTCCCAAGCCCAAACTTATTCCTTTACTGTAGCTACAGACTTCATCCTTCCATACTTTAGTCCCAGTATTAATATAGCTAGATATCACAACAACCTGATGGAATACCAGAGGCCTAATAAGTCTGATTAATTAAAACAGTTAGATCCAAAGCCTTTACCACTCCCCTCCTCTCTATCTCATATTTATTACATGCTCCTTTGAATCCCTCTGCTGACTTAACATTCCACTGCTTTTCCTGAAATACTGTTTTAGTATCTCATGGTATGTCCACAATAGGTAGTTCTTTAAGAAATTAAAGCTTCCACCTTCCTGGTGATACCAGTGGTTGTTCATTCCCCTTTTTCTATCTTCCTTAGCAAGTCACTTGGCAGTATTGTGAGTCCAAATTATATCTTTCTACTCCTTTTGCGCCTTCAGAGTATATGTACCTAGTGCCTTTAGTTTTTTTATACATCAATTCCATAATCCATATTTTCCAGTTTACAAATAACTCAGTCTAAAAATGACCCCTCATTTATTGAAACCATAACCAATGCACCACTTTCAAACACCACACCCCGTAAAACTGTGTTATTTGTGAAACACTTCTAAAGCATTATCTGTTGAAGGCAGAAAGTTCTGGAACACACTACCAGTGAGAATCACATAAAAGACAACCTTACCCAAAATCAAAACCCTAAAATATATCAACATAACTAATGCAACATGAAATGCTTCTGACAGATCTGCAAACACTAAAAAATACAAATGAATACACAACTCTGACCTCAACAGAATAAGACAGTAAAGCTCTCATAGCCCCGACTCCATGCTTATGTATATTTTGTAGTACTTTCACACCTCCTAGCAGTTACTTCTCAAATGACTAAGCATTCGCAGGTGTAATATTGTAACATCATGTGTGGTGAAACCTTCCAAGGTTCACATATTGTCACTAGGCATGCAGTCCAGGTGACCATTAAAGATCCTAACCCAAATTCCCCAAAGCACCGTCTGGTTAATTCAGTTTCTGAAGGTCACACGAAAAAGGCTAAAGGAAACAAATCGTGTATCACAGAAAGCAGCTTCTTAACAGCTCATAACCTTAATCCCCCACACTAACTGTCAGACAAGAATCACACACCTAAACCAACAAGCCAGGTATAAGGTAATATAAATCCAAAAAGAGATTTGAACCATTAAGTCTCAGATTAAAGTCAGGTGGTCTGTCAACTGAGCTAACCAAAGCAGACTTTGGGTTTATACCCTCTTGCACCATGTGGTGTAGCATTTAGCAAGTCTTCACTATAACCCCTTCTCAGTCTGCTGCATTACACCTTTTAGATGTGATGATTATCCCAACCTTTGACCTCTTTTTATCTCTACATCTATTCCCCTGCTTTGTAAATTACTTTCAGATTCCACAATTATCACTCAGAAGTGCTTAACTTTTTATTTTTACATTAAATCCTTTCTGCAGTCTTTCTGTTTACCATGCTAGCTTCAAGAGAGGTACCAAAAACTTATCAAAGATTGAAAAGTGCATGCAATTTTATGTTCACTGCAAGCATGCTAAGTTTATTCACTATAAAAAGATGCAAATGTGCTCAACAGAATGAACAACAATATCAGTCCTTATTGTACTTCACTGGCTCCCAGCTTCTAAATATACAACATTTCTCTAATTATGACTGTTTATTTCTGCTTGCCAACTATTTTGTTCTTCACCAAAGCAGTTTTGGTTCCATCTTCCGCACATTTTATGTATTAGCTTTGCATGTGCTGCCATTTCTAAGGTGTTGTCAAACATTACATACACTCACAAATACTACATCGATTGCTTTCTCCTTGTCTGTTTCAGTTGTGACCCAGCTGTGGAACATCATTATTGCATCCTCACCTTGTAAAACTGTGCTGTTGTTCATTTGCCATGCAACTGACTTTAAGAATTTGACCAGCCCACTCACCAGTTTATCTATGCAATAAGGCACAAGGGAGTGTGAATGGTGCAAATATTACTGCATGCTGGGGATTGCAGTAATATGCATGCCTCACACAATCCCAAGTACCCTACTTTGATTATAAAATGAGCATCTGTATTTTTTATTTTACATTAGTAATTTATGAATAATAATTATGTGTTTTGCAGTGTGTTTTAATGTGAAATAGTTCCTCTGCCCATTTTAATTAATGTGGAGGACTATAACTTTTTATCTATATGGAACTTTGGTGTAAAGTTTTCAGGGTAAATTTTAGGGAACCTTCTGTCAGACTGTGGTGTGGTATAGGACAGACCTCGACTAAATTCCAGGAAAATTCTAGAAAGTGAATAAGTCCTAACATGGGTAGCACAGTGCTTCACAAACATGGAAACTGTTTTCTGAATAATACAGCCAGATAAATATTCACAAGAGTAATGATTCTGGTGATGACTCCAGAACTGATGAAACATATATGAAAGCAGACATGCTCATTTCCAATCATTTTTTACTTGGTCAAGCTTATGACATGTTTGCTACATTCCAAAAATATTTACAATGATAATAATTTTGGTTGCATCTCTGAAGAACTGAAAAACACATACATGTAATCAGTAAAGCTTCCCCGCCCATATCATTTTTTTCTTAATTTGGTTTAGCTGAGTGTATGCCTTTAATTAATTTGCTTTTTATAAATATTTTTATGTGTGATTCATTTTGATTTTAATATGCAATTGTTTTTATACAGCATTTTACTTTTATGTAGTGTAGCTGCAAATGTAGATCTTTGTTCAAAAAATTTCTGGCACAGACATTCTGTGCTCTGTGTCTGTGCATGCGCACGTGTGTGTGTGTGTGTGTGTGTGTGTGTGTGTGTGTGTGTGTGTGCGTGTGTGTGTGTGCAATTTGACTTCTATATTATAGTTGTTATTTTCTGTTACGCTGGGGACTGCTTTTGCTATGTTATTCACTTCCTGTCCCTTTCCACTCTGCTTCATTTCCTGTTTTCAAGGTGTATGCTTTCACTTTCAACATGGAGTTATTGTTTTACCTTTTGTGTGTCTTTTACTGCTTCTGATCAAATGCTGCAGCTACATTTCAGTTGTTAATGTATTTATTACTGCAAAGTGTGTGTAATTTGTGCAGCAATCTTGATTCTTGTTTTGTTCTTTTGCTTTATTTTATGAAGCCTTAATAATTTTTGAGTTGGGGAGTGTTCCTGGTGTTTATTGTTTTTTTTTTTTTTTTACTGGATTATTTCTGTATAGTTTTTCCTGGATAAATGACATTTCATGATGGTGCCAGTTTGCTAGATTTTGAAGTCTGTGAGGAGTAGAAATCTTTGAGTGGATGTGAAGTCATGGTGGCCTGCAACAGCTTACACCCATGTGTAAAATACATTTGATGCATGCAGTTAGCAATCTGCTTGGTTAGTTTTCCTTGTCCATTTTATCAGTTCCATCCAATTTCCAGGGATGAAAATGATACTATAAATCCACTAATTTCAGAAAAGCTAATAATCACATAAAGATTAAGTTACTTTACAAAATTTCTTATACTGCCAAGATGAAGAATCAGACTTACATTTTGCGTTTTGCATTTGTAGTCACAGTACTGATGACTCTGCTTAGACATTTATCCTTTTCTGAGTATTTATTCAATTGTTCAATTCACCTTTATGGTACACAGTTCAGTAGTATCATCCCTCCTGGATAGTCACACTTTAAATGCAGTCATGCTAAATTACAGTCTTACAGCTTACAGATCTAAATGTAGGACTTAAGCAGACTCCATTTTATGTATGCTTTTTAAATTCAGACACCCAAATATTTTGTTTTTATATGATACAAGTTTTGACCCCTTGAGAATATGTATTTGTCTGTTATCTGTTGACACAAAATAGTTAGCAATACAGTTTATACCTTGATTTAAAATCACTCGTCTGTGTTCTTTGCAATATCTTTTTCAGTGTTCTACCTGTCATTACTGTTACACAATGCAACTGGCATTGTCTATGTTACCACCACAATATTTACGCTGCAACTATCACTGTACATGTAATAAGCTTATATCAAAACTCATATCATCACTAGGCACATTTCCCTGGTCGAAATAAATTATAGGTGTATTTTCCACATCCATGCTTACCAAAGTGAAGTGAAAACAAACTTCTAATTGTATTTTTGTCTTTCATGTGGCAAAAAACTATCATTGCTTCACAGATCATCCAAATTTCTTGCCTTTTTAAAGATAAAATTGAGCATCTTTGCACTGATTCATTTACCAAATCATTGTTTATCAGTTATACTTCTCACTTTATTATTGAGTAAGCCATAACAGTTTTATGAACATTGTCACATAACAAACTAACTTTTTACACTCATGCTATCTAAAATGTTATCTCCTCTCTCCCACTATTTGTTTGAAAATACCAGCTAACTTTTATTTAGTCTCAGTGTACATAAACTCAGATTTGCAGCCATTATTTTTTGGAAATCATTTTCTATGAATTGTTTCAATACGAAATAATTGGTATATTTCACATGAACATTTAGAGTAGAACAGTTTTACAATGCTCCTAACAATTCTGTTATTTATTGCTATTGCTGCCTGCTCATAACTGATTTTTCAAAACTACTGTCATGTGTTTTTGAGCAGGTATATTAATTTTCAAGTGTTCTGTACTGATCCTTATAAATATATGCATACATTTCAGGCTGCAGTATTGTTCTGTAAACAGTCTGCAAGCTGTCTTATCTCATGTTTGTCTCCATGACAAATTACGAACAAAATGAAAAGATAATGAAGTACTTTTAAGTCTACTATTATCCCAAATTTTGATTAATTCAAACACAGCAATGAAATGCATTTGTATAAGATATGGCAAAGGTATGACTATCACATGTCTCTTTAATTGCTGAAAATACATTCTGTTAGATATAAGGCTGGTTTTAATTAGTCAGGCTTCTGCTACTTCTCCCACAATACCTTCTATTTAAAATGTTAATATTTTCAAACCATTCTCATGTGAAAGTGTAACATAAAGACCCTTAATAACAATTGCCAACCACCAAAAATACTTATTCCAGACTACTTCATCCAGATCTCGAGAAAGCCGCACCGTATCCTTAATCAAGTTAAACAACTGTGCATATCCCCTTAAAATCATCTCAATAGATTTTATTTTCTAGTAGACCTACCAAGACAAATATTATTGGATGGTATTTGGCATCTACTGGAGGTCTATATATCTTTGAAAATGTAAAATCTAGGAGTTTTCATATTCAGATGAATTAATGGTTTTAAATGCTTATGTTCCAAATACATTATTATGCTCTTTAATTTGAGTCATATGCCAGCATTTACTGTGTATCTACCAAGCATTGCATTTCACTTCTTTCAAATCAATGAATATTGTTTAAGAAAATATATGCATTTCTGTAACTTGTTTTAATCATAATACAACACCCTTTGGCCTACTTGTTTAATAACAACCCCAGTTTACATTTTAGGACCTGTAGCTCATTCCATTCTTTGTTAAATTAAATTCTACACATTTTCTACCCAACACTGTCTTAGTTACACACTTCGCAATAACTCTAGAAACATAATTATGCACTGACTTTTGATAATTTGGAACAAATCACTTTTATATTCATAACGTCACAATTTGAAAAGGATAGTGGCATTAGACTGGTCCACCCTAAATTTTATTCAAGAAGAAATTCTGGCTCACAATCACTGTGAAAATGTTCACTTAAAAGCCACTGCTGTGGCACAGATGATAAAATCCCAGTTATGGCTTAGCCAAATTGGATTTGATAAGTGGCCTGAGTGGCTGATAAAGTGGCAGTGGCAGATGAGCATTACCATCCCTGGGGGAGGGTGGTCCTGGGGTCATCTCTGATGGCGAATGTTCTGGTGGAGGCTGGGAATGTCATTATTGGGGGAGTGAGTCCAATTACGTCAATTAGGGTGGGGGCATGTCTGAGCTGCCAAGGAGGTGGGGAGAAACATGACACATGCTTATTCCACACCCACCATGGACTCCACCACAGGAACTACAGGGGAGGGAAGGAAGAAATAGGGTAGGTCATAAGAAAAACAAATGGCTAGTCGATGGACAGAGGCACTCCACAATGTCTTTAAGGTCCTTGCTAGCCCAGTCTCAAAATTTGGGCATTGGACCATGGGTTACTTGGAGTTCTGGAAATCCTATTGAAGTACATGAGCTACTGGGATAGCTCTCAGAATGACAGTAAGAGGGAGAAAAAAAGAACTAAAACAAATGAAAAAAAAGTTCACTCAAGAGAGGTAATTTGTAGTTAAATTTGTCATTGTATCTAATTCACTTAAAGATCACATGCAAATATCTTCTTATCATTTGGAAGGGATTTAAAAGTAGTTCTGTTTTTTTCTTTTTGCTTTTTGATTTTTAGAAATGCATTTTTTTTTTCATTTTTAATTTTGTTTTGTTAGCTTTTTAGAATTTGTGAAGTGGTAAGACAGCTGCTGGTATTACACTGTGTCCTCCACTTCATGTCTGTATCCAGTGTCACCATGTTTTGGTGATATGATTGGGAAAAGAAGTGGTTTCTAATTATAAGAGCAAACATTGCAGTTTCTGGTTGCGACATACACTAGTAAAGGCCATCAGAGAGTTGTACCTCTCCTTCCACCACTTTATACCTTCTGTAGAAAATGCCAGAAATGGAAAAGGACACAATTAAATCAACTGACCTGCCTTTTTGTACAATTCTGGATATACTGAGAGTTTGTTGAGGGAGGACAGAATGTGTCTTAGTAACAATATAAATTGGCTTGAAGTTCTTTTCTACCTCTGATTACAGAATAACTTGCTAAATGGCAAATTTATCAAACTATAACTGATAACCTAAACTCAGAATAACCGCCTTTACCAAAAGGAACATAAGATGGAGGACTATGTGCGTGCACTTCATATAAATGTCTCACTCAAAACCAGACCTATACAATGGAAAAAGTCATTCACTTCTATAAATGATGAGACCTCAAATGATCGATTAATGATCATATGTTAGTATATACATACTTATTTGTTTGTTGGTTTGCTTGTTTGTCTGTTTTTGGCTTGACTACTTTCTCTCAACAATTTGTTTGATGAACAGTCACTACATTACAATAATGCACAGCTGGGTACACAAACACAGAATACTATAACAAATTTTGGGAGCAGTAGCTATAAACCATATAAATGTTCTGCTCCAGCCAACAACTTAAATTGCAAACCCTTGTATAACTATTCCATGTGAACACTCTGGATACAAACTGCCTTCTTTCCCCGAAAAAGCCCCCTGCCCTACCTCTGTCATTAATTGTGTGAAATGTGAGTGTCTCCATAGTCAATACATTGTCTTAAGTAGAAATGTTACATATCAGATCTCATAGGCAGTCTACAATATGCTGGTTTATATCCCTGTTGTAGGATAAAGGATAAGTAGTCAATAAAAATAAAAAAACAAACACCAAGAAGACAAAATAGGACTATTATACAAATTTGCCAAATATGCTCATACAAGTAATCTAGATATGATCTTTAAATTCAGTGCCAAAAATGTGAATACATAAAGTATGACTCCAGATTAAAAATAAATTAAACACACATACAACTGAGGTGCTGTGGCAGCGTAGTCGCTTCACAGTAAGATGTTGTCTTGTTCGATTCTCAGCTAGAGTGTCTTCTGTGTGGAGACATGCATGAATGGGCGTACCTTCATTGAAGGTTGTGCATCAGGGCTGGCAACTCGGCACATAAAAATCTACTGCCAATCATTAGCGGACCGAAGTTCCACTGTGGCGACCCCTAACCAGGAAAAGCCGAAAGACACAACAACAACAACAACACATACAACTGAGCACATAGAGAAAGAGTATATAGTCTCCTTACTTTGTTTAACAGATTAAAACCTTGCCATCTCCTATTTGTTAATTGCATGCCTCTAAGGAATATGTTAAATTTCCCTATGCTTTGTGGGTGCTAGTGGAATATACAGTTTCCAAAACCAGAAAACTAAAAACAAGAAGCAACATGAAGCACTTTTTTTCCTAATGTCACAAACTGCCACAAAGGATGTGCAAGACTCATAATAAATAAATGTTAAAATATAAAATATAAAATTTATTTATGCAACTAAGTGTTTTTGTTCACTTAAAATGATCACCAACTTCTTCAAAACCAAATTAAAAACAATTGACCCCCCCTGTATTTATATCCTTAACTCAAAAACATCATAAATAAGTTAACAATCTTAAAGACACATATACTAAATAGTCAATCTGCCCAATCAAAAAATATTAATCTTGAAATCTACATACTTAAACACACATAAATATATACATAACAAATAAAAGACATACACTTCAAAGATAAAAACAAAACAGTAAACTTAGTCATAAAATTAATTGTTTGCAAAAACAACTGCTTATAAGTCTATAGCTTGAATTTTAAAAATACAGGCTATAGATAAATTCTAATTTAAGCCTGGTGGATCCTGTGCATTAAACTTCAACTGCCATACCAATTCCTTGGACTCTACTATAGTTTCCCAAGGTCGACCCCTGGGGTTTAATACAGCCTTCCCACGTACTGCAAATTAAAACATTTTACAAATAATACACTCTATCTTGTGCTTATAAAGTGCATTCATCAGATTCATTTTATGTATAGCATAATTATGCTCATAAAAGTTTATTTAATGAACTTTTGGTCTTCCTTATATAGAATGTTCCACAAGGATCACACACAGCAATATATACTACACCCTTTGTTAAACGATTGCAAACATTGGCTAGTTGAATTTTAGACTGTGAATGTCCCACCAAAACAAACTCCTGTTCAATGATAAATGGGTATCAACTACATCACCCATATTTTCTCATACCTGTCATAGATGTAGACTATTGAGGGGCATATTTAAAAAAAAATCTTTAAATTCCTGCCTCTCTTGTAAACAACCAGAGGTCTTTTACCTACCACTTCTGATATACTTTTGTAAGTATTAAAAATGGTACAGTACTTGGAAATAAATTTCTTAACTCATCATTCTAAAGGTGATATCTAAGAACAAGGCTTTACTGAAGCCAGAGTGGTTGGGGAAATAGAGGGATTTAACTGTGTAGCAGTCTTACCAAGAATAGGATTAAATCAGTGTACCTAAAAGTTTTTACCACCTTTCTTATTTTGCTAATAAAATCATCTGGATAACCCCCATCTACAGCTACATTCTAGCCAACCTGTTGCATTCGCCTGCAAACACTGTCTCATCAGTAATCATTCTAGAAATTCTAACAAATTGTTCTTTTACCAACGATCTCTTTTGAGACAAAGGATGACTACTCTGGTCATGCAAATAAGCATTTGAAAAAGTGTCTTCCCATAAATATTAGATTTAAAACAACCTTCCTGTTTATAGATGGTTACATCCAGATAATTAAAATAATTTACTGAAATTGTACACATGAACCTTACAAAAGATGTAGTGGAGTTGACATAACTAATAAACTCATCCAGTTTATCTCTGGTGTCATTCCACAAAATAAAATTTCATCAAGGTATCATGAGTACAATAGCCAACTTTATGAAAACTGAGATTTTAAAATCCAGTTTCACTCCCATGCCCACATTACAAGGTTTGCATAAAGGGGAGCACATACTGCACCAATTACAACACCCTGTATTTGCTTACAGTATTATCCTTCAAAACAAACTGAATTATTATCAAGGACAAATCCCATGAAATTCATCACAATTACAAAATTATCCATAGAAACAGAATGGCAACTGAGTAGTGCTTCAGAGAAACTCTCCATACCTTCAGATAGTGGCATGCAAACAAACAAATTAATAATATCAATTTCCCTCAACAAGCAGGTCAGGGGTAAAACCTCTCAAACCTCTCAAAAAATTCCAAGAATATCTTAAAATATAGGGACATTCACATACAAATGCTTTTAATTCCTAATCTATTTAGACTATCAATGAATATGTCTTAGAACATTTTGCTGATACTATAGGCCTCATTGGGGAACTGGAAGCATCCTTGTACACTTTAGGAGTACCAAATATCACAGGTACAACCAGTTTCTCTATGGTAAGAAATTCAAAAACTGTATTAGTAATAAGAACATTTAAAAAAAGCTCTTCTAAATACATATCAATATTGCGATAAGCAACATTGATTTCATTAATAGAGACAGGAACATTATTTTTATCATCAAGTAGCAACTCTAACATTTTGCTGGAATAATCAAGAGTCCATTAAAACCACACCATCACAGTTGTCAGGTTTCATGATTCTAATATAAGTATCACAGCTCAGTTTTTGCAATAAATCCCTCTCTTCATGTCTCAGACTATATGAGGAAAGATGACGGGAAGACTGTCCTAATAAATAAATGTCCCATCTACAAAGATTCTCAAACACGTTGACCACTGGAACAGTGGAAGGGATGTATGTACTTTTTTCTTAAATTTCTCTACACAAGCCACTTCATTGTTGTTAAACATAATTGATAAATTCAATTCCCTGATGTACATTTTAAGTTCCAATAAGCAATCAGATATATCAAACTTAGAAGAAGGGACAAAACTAAAGCCCCTCTCAGACAAGTTAAAATGTATATCAGTGATGTCCATACTAGAATAATTGAGTATTTTAAAAACATGCCAAGTGAGGATATTTAACTCTTCTACATTATCGTGGGGTACAGGTTAATATCTCTTGGAATGGGCCTGGCCTCAACGCTATCATTCATGGGATTTTCTACTCCTTGGTAAAGAGGATCTTGTGTTTGGTGATAACTCCCGCTGATCGGTCACTCTCTCTGACACATTCACTAATACAACTACTGATACAGAGTTTTATGACACTTACAGGATGCTTCTTCACTATCAAATACAGTTGAAAATAGGGTTATCTATTTGCACTGTTACTGCTGTGTCCTGATCAAAAGAGTACTAAGTCTAAAAAATATACTCATGTCTGTCACAACTGGCTTCTAACCCATGGTTTTTACCATATGACTTCATGACCAAATTCACCCAACACCACTCCAAAATAATAAAGGAAAGGCATAACTGTACATCAGGTCCAAACATACCTCTCAGCTGTCCAGATTTTCACAGAATGTCCAGATTTTTGCCTCAAAATTTTGATCTGTTCCTCATAAAATTTGTGGGGTATTTTGGCAAATTACAGGGATGATATGAAGAAAGAAATCACTACATAATGACATACATTTGAGTTTCATCCTTCACATCCTTCAGAAAATGCATTTTAATGCAAACACCTATTCTAGCTACTTTTTTAAGTTTATAAGAGTAATATTTAAAATTTAGCCCTATTTTGTGGGCCTTTGTCCTCTCATTATGTCTGGGTATGTCCAGATTTCTTGGGCTTAGGGGTTGAGAGGTGTGGGTCCAAGGCAGAACAAATTGTTTGCAAAAGTAGCCAGTGCCTAAAGTAGACAATGAGTTTGGTAACCCTCAAAAGAACCACTCACATAAAAAATGACAGGAAAACTTCAGGTACTAGTAATGAATCAGTTGAATATACCGAACACAAACGTATTGTAACTATGTCAAGGAGAAGTTACTCCAATGTCCAACAGGGGGTATGCTTTGAAGGAAAAAAATGAAGAAATAAAGAAAGATAGAAAGAAATACAAAAATTAAATGAATACAAGATTTATTAATTGTTTGTGTATGCTGCCCCTACTGCATGATTTTATCATAGCACCATCTGTTGGTTAAAACAGCCAAAACAGTTCTAAAAAAACATCCTTTTTTCATTCAATCATACATCCAAATACATAATTTTAATAAATTCATAATCAAATGGACACACAAAGTATGTACCTTATCCTTTAAAACTAAATATGAAATGTACAATACATATACATATAAACTAAAACCAAACCAAAACCAAATGTAGTTTATATGTATATGTATTGTACATTTCATATTTAGTTTTAAAGGATAAGGTACATTATATGTAGAAGAAGTTTGAATTATACTGGTACATTATTTATCCAATAATTTTAATAATGTGGAGAATGTATTTGATTATGTTTGAAAATAACAATGATTTTAATGTAGTTTTATTTGGGGGTGAAACAGTTAAAAAGTTAATTTACACTTATTAATTAATGGATGGTGCTTTATTAGTATATAAGGAACATTTGATGGTTTAATTACATTTTCTGATGAAGTTCTGGTTTTACAGGATGAAAACGCAGTGTTTGTAGTGTTGGTGCGTTAAAATAAACTATTTATCCACTTTTGAAGCCGTGGTTACTATTCTCCTCGAAGTGCTTTATTTTTCGTTTTCTAAGCATCTTAATCTAGTTACTATATATATATTTATATAAATATACTTTAATACAACGAATCTTAATCTAGTTACTATATATGTATATATATGTATATTTATATATATATATATATATATATATAGATATATATATATATATATATATATATATATATATACTTTAATACAAAGAATCTTAATCTAGTTGCTATATATATATTTATATATATATATATATATATATATATATATATATACTTTAATACAAAGAATCTTAATCTAGTTACTATATATATTTATATAAATATACTTTAATACAACGAATCTTAATCTAGTTACTATGTATGTATATATATGTGTATATATATATATATATATATATATATATATGTATATATATATATATATATATATATATATATATATATATATATATATATATATATATATATATATATATATATATATATACTTTAATACTAAGAATCTTAATCTAGTTACTATATATATATATTTATATATATATACTTTAATACAAAGCATCTTATACTAGTTACTATATATATATATATATATATATATATATATATATATATATATATATATGGGTCTACTTCTATTCACTGACTCCCATTTCGTCGAACTTTCATTTCACTGAAAGTTCATTACATCGACAAGCATTTTAGGTGGGGGGCTTCGCCCCCACACCCCCCAATGTGGGGGGCTGTGCCCCACCCCCCCTACAATATATATCAACTCCAGGGTCGCACAACATTGGGGAAGGGGGCAAATGCTTGTCGATGTAATGAACTTTCAGTGAAATGAAAGTTCAATGAAATGGGAGTCAGTGAATAGAAGTAGACCCATATATATATATATATATATATATATATATATATATATATATATATATATATATATATATATATACATATACATAGCTACACATATATATATATATATATATATATATATATATATATACACACACACACACACACACACACACACACACACACACACACACACACACACACACACACACACACACACTTCAATACAAAGCATCTTAATTTAGTTACTATATATACATATATATATATATATATATATATATATATATATATATATACTTTAATACAAAGTATCGTAATCTAGTTACTATATATAGGTTCACAGGTTCATAGGTAGGTACTAGGCTATCTGCCCAAGGGCATTTACAAGCCTAGCCAGAGTGTGTCGGCTTTCACCGCTCCATTGATTAATTAACCGATCCTCTGTCAAGCAGAGCCAATGAAGTGATCCCAGGGGTGTATTTTCTGTTACCCGTCCACTCGTCAAGGTTTCTCTTGAAGAATGTTAGTGAGGGGCTCTGCCTGATGCAATTTGGAATTTTGTTCCAAAGCATGGTGAGTCTCTGTGACAGGAATCTATCCCTCCAGCATGTTCTATTTATTGTTGTGGCGAGGTTTAGCTCACTAGAGCGCATGGCTCACAGTGACTTGGATTTCTTTAGGTGGAGCATGTCCATCAATTCTGAGTTGGACATGGCTTTGTAAGTCAGGCAGAGATCACCTGTGAGTAAGAGATATGCCACTGAGTACAGCCAGAGTTTTTTCAGTCAGGCTGCATAGGACATATGTTTGAGACCAGTAATCCTCTTGGTGAGGTACTTTTGTGGTCTTTCCAGCTGCTGGAATTGTCTTGTGAGGTACTTTCCAAATGGGTCATTGTACTCTATGGTGGATCTAATGAGTGACAAGTAGAGGGGTACTATAACCTTTTTATTTCTAGATGTGAACCCTTTAGTAATTAGATGGGCTACATAGAAAGATTGCCTAACTACTTTGGCAATATGATTGCCAAAGGAGAGATGACTATGTACCTGGGTACCCAGATCTCTTATTATCTCTTCTGTATTAAGGGGGTGGCCACCTATGTGGTAATTCAAGGGTGTTTTCTTTTTCCCAAACAGGATGACTATGGATTTTTTGGCATATAGCTTGAGGCCATGACTTTGACACCAGGTGTCCGTCTCAGTAAGGCCCTTTTGGAGGATGTCCATGTCATCCAGAGAGTCCGTTATGGCTCCCAGTTTGCAGTCATCAGTGAACTTGGTTAGCCATAGTCCTCCTGTGTTTGCCTGTACTTCTGAGAAATATATGCCGAACAGTAGGGGTCCCAGGACCGAGCCTTGTTGGTCACTACTTGTGACTGGTTTAGAGTCGGACCTGGAGCCTGCTATTCTTACTGTGTGAGTTCTGTCTGTAAGCCATTTGGCAACCCATCTCGTAACGTAGGGGTTTATGTTCAGGCTGGTGAGTTTTTCTGTAATACCCGAGTGGGGAATGGTGTCGAAAGCCTTGGCAGGTCAAGGTAGGCTGTGTGAACTACCTTTCCCTTGTCTATGGCCTTGGTGACTGTCTCGAAGAAGTCAACCAGGTTTGGTAAGCATGATCTGTCCTTAACAAAGCCAAACAGGATCAGGTCAAGTGTTTGGAGGTTCCCAATATCTTTGTTAATGAGTTCCATGATGATGCGCTCCATAGCCTTGCAGACCAGGCTAGTCAGGCTTATGGGGCGATAGTTACCAGAGTTAGTTGTGGCCCCTCCTTTGTGGAGAGGAATAACCATTGCTGTGCACCATTCTATGGGCATGTAGCCTGTGGAGAGGCTGAGGTTGAACAGCGTGTTTAGGTGGGGGGTTAGTTCATTCTGTAGTTCATGCAAGACGCAGCCTGGGACACCATCTGGTCCCATTGACGCTGTGTTTTTTGCTTTTGACAGGGCTGTTTTCACCTGTGCGTCTGTGATTTTTGGGACACTACACTTTTCTGGTATTGTTGTGGGCCCTTTTGGAGGTGAGAGGGGGGTGAAGTTTGCACTGAATCTATCTGCCAGGATGTTGGCAATATCAGTAGGTTCAGTATATCTATTTGCTATTTTGCACTAGTTCCATGCATATCTGTGAGTTGCCACTTAGATTCTTAACATAGCTAAAGAAGGCTTTGTGGTTATCTTTTGAATCCTTGGCTATTTTTCTTTCAAAGTTAGCCTTGGATGATTTCATGAGGGACCTCAGTTTCATAATGATACTGATCAGGGATGTCTTTCTTTCTTGGGATTTGCTTTTTTTCTGAACTAGTTTCCTCCTGCTATTGTATAGCCTGTTTATTGCAGGGGTCCACCAAACTGGTTTCCTTCTCTTAGAGGAGTGGGTCTTGGTTTTGCTAGGGATGGCATGATCCATGCATCCTTGTAGATGCTCATAGAGTGTATTTGTAAAGGTTTCTGCATCTTTGGTAGCGTTATCCTTTAGCGGGGGGGCTGTGAAACTTACCACCTCTGTCATAAGTAAGGTGAAGTTTGCTTTAGAAAAGTTTTTTACTGTGATTTCCTTAGTTGGGGGTGGGGTGGGGTGTGGACATCCAGAGTGATTAGTTTATGGTCTGATCTAACCAGTGATAGGTTGACCTCCGGTGTGGAACACCTGTCGCCCATGTTGGTGATGACCAGGTCCAACATGGTTTCACCTTTGGTAGAGGAGTTTACCAGCTGATCCAGGGCATTTGAGTTGATGAATTCCAGGAAGCACTGGGCCTGGGAATTTGTACTCGAGTAGTTTTCTCAGTGACTGGTAGGGTAATTGAAATTGCCCAATATCAGGGCGTTTGGTAGGACCTTCATGTTTTCCAATGTCTCCAGAAAGGTGGAGTGGTGGTCCTGGGTCATGGAGAGTGATCTGTAGCAGGCCACAATTTGCATTGCAGATTTGCCTGATGTTAGTTGCACATGGATGATCTCAGAGGTATCATGCTGCATCACTAACCTGGAGGTGTATGTATCCTTGATGAATATGGATACACCCCCTCCTTTTGTGTTTCAGTCCGTGTTCTGTGGCCGAAACGTGTGGTATGAGTTGTAGCCCGGTAGTGCTGGGGTGCTCTCTGGAGCCTTGAACCAAGTTTCAGTCACTGCACAGATGTCGACATTCTCCATACTGAGGAGTGCTTTGAGCGTGTGCATTTTGAGATTTAAACTCCTGGAATTGAGTAGCATAACCCTCAGGTTTTTGTTAATTGTGCTGTTTACGGAGGTGGGTTTGACTTTTGAGGCTTGCCTAAAAAGGGCACTATGGAGGCAGCAAGAGCCTTGGCCAGTATTCGAAAGCCTAGGGGTGACAGGTGCAAGCCATCTCTTGTGAAGCAACGTGGCTTGTTGAGCATGTTGTCCCAGGTTGACAGACACTGGATCCCCTTTGAATGACACCAGAAGCTTAGCCAATTGTTGAAATTGATCATTTTTTCTTTATACTGAGGTATCATTCTTGGTGAGGGCAGGATGCTACTCAGGATCAGGGTCATACCAGCCTGGGCTAAATGATCAGAGAGCTCTTCCATGTCTCTTTTCATGTAGTCCAGGGAGGTACGTCTCAGGTCATTCACACCAACATGAACGATGACAGAGTCATATTTGTACTTGTTCTGGAGTGACCTGAGTGCTTGTGTTGTGGTGGATTCTGGTTCCCGACAGGCAGCTAACAGTAACCTTCTGCTTGTCCAGCCTAGTGAGTGGGACTTCAGTGTACCTTACTATAGAGTCACCTATTACTAGTGTGTTAGGTATGTTATTTCACCTTAAGGGCTGTGATTGTGCGGCACACTGATTTTGTGTTTTATGTGTTGTCTGGTTTGTAACGGGAAGTGCAGGTTGTTTGGGTGTTTGCTTTGAACGTCTCTGATGCTTTTGCAGGTTTTTATTTACAGCCTCTGAGTATGATTTTGTGTATTTATGTGTATTTTTTGCCAGTGCTGCTTTAGTAGGTCTGTGTGCGGCTGGAGTTGTGGTGCAAGAGTTAACCTCTTCCTCTTGACTGTCTGTTCCAGTCTTGGGTGGAGACACCTTAGCTTCCAGTTTGGCTGTATAATTGCATCTCTTGCATATGTTAGTGTTTTGTGGTAGGAGGAAAGGGTTGTCTGTGTACATGAGGCAGCTGTAACATTGCCTCAGGATACCCAGATTCACCAGCTGGACTGGAGAGTGCACCTGAAGTTGCCCTTTGGTCATGCCTGAATAGTAGGGTGAGCTGCTTAGTCGCTTGGTTGGTGAAAGGTGAATAAAGAGCCTTGCCCTGCTGGGCAATCAGTGTCAGGGTATATTAGTGCTTGCTATTAGGTCTGAGCAAGTGCTGGTCTGTAAGATGCTTTTTGAGTGCTTAGGTTGAGAGTTAGACTAGTTTCAAGGGAAAAACTGAAGAGGAGACTTAGTGGAGCCGGGAATAATTTAACCATAGCTAACCGGCACTGCCCGGTGCACAAAACCATGCAAACATATTTTTTATAGTAGGGAAATGAAAGAGATAGAAATTAGCCCAAAATGGCCAATAAACTACTAACTTCTGGACTGGAACCACTCCTGCAGGGACAAATAGGTTGCTCAAAGCTCCCCTCTCTCACAGGTGAACAGAGAAACTTCCTTCTATCCAAGTAAGGTATGGGCAACTCAGAAACTAGTATCATAGCCCTGAATTCAGCACTAGCCTGAAAACTGGACTATACTAGCTTAGAAAGGCAGGAAACAAGGAATATTTTTGTTTTTTTTTTTTGGTTTTTTGAAAAGATAAGGCAAAAACAGTAAAAAATACACTTAAAACAGCTTTAAACGACTACAAACGATCAGAAAAGGCTGTTGCACTTTAGTGTACAGCCTACAACAGTTAAACAAATTATTTAAACAAAAAACTACTTTCTAAAAGTGCAGGCAGTCAAATAAGTACAATATGTGAACAAACAAGCTTTTAAATCACAATAAACACTGGAAATATGCGTTTAGGCGGAAAACAGTTAAGTACAGCAAGAAAGTACAGAAAACTGATACTTAATCATTCCAAAGTCTCTCTCCTAGGCTAGAAGGCTTGTATCAGTTTAAGGCTTCCTAGTGCTACCCAGTAGGTTAGTTACAGGAAAGATGGGAAACAAGCACAAATGTAGTCTTTTAAAATAGAAAGTTGAAAGAGATGGACAAACTATCCAAATGGTCAATAAACTACAATTTCTGGGCCAAGAACCTCTCCTCTCATGGTAGACAGGCTACCTAGTGCTTACCACTCTCACTGATAAGCTAGAAGGCTTTCCTCCAACACACAAAGGCTTGCAGGGCTCAGAAGCTTACAAAGAGTCCTGGATACAGCAACTCTGTATCTGGACTAGGCTAGTTATAGGAAAGGTGGGAAACAAGCACAAGTGCGGCTTTTAAACCAGAACATTGAAAGAGATGAAAAAAATGCTCAAACAGCCAATAGTTACAATTTCTGGGCCAGGAACCACTCCTCTTGTGGTAGATAGACTACCTGATGCTTACCACTCCCACTTATAAGTTAGAAGGCTTCTCTCCAACACAGAAGGGCTTGGGGGGGCTCAGAAACTTACCAACAGTCCTGGATACAGCAAATCTGTACCTGGATTACACTAGTTATAGGAAAGGCGGGGATCAAATGCAAAATGGGCTTTTAACCAGAAAGTAGAAAGAGATGGAAAAACTGCCCAAACGGCCAATGAACTACAATTTCAGGGTCAAAAACCCACTCTTCCCATGGCAGATAGGCTACCTAGTGCTTACCACTCCCACTGATAAGCTAGAAGGCTTCCCTCCATCACAGAAAGGCTTGGGGGGCTCAGAAGCTTACCAACAGTCCTGGATACAACAAGTCTGTATTTGGACTTGAATAGTTACAGGAAAGGCAGGAAACAAGCTTAATTTTTTTTTTTTTTTTTTTGTTACAGAAAAGCAGCTAAAACAGCAGTAAATACAATTCAAATAGTAGTGCAGGCCAGTATACTTTAATACAAAGCATCTTAATCTAGTTACTATATATATATATATATATATATATATATATATATATATATATATATATAGCTGCGGTAGCGTTGTCGCCTCACAGTTAGACGTTGCCTGTTCGATTCTCAGTTAGAGCGTCTTCTGTGTGGTGACATGCGTGAACTGGCATTCCTTTGTTGAAGGTTGTGCGTTAGGCCCAGCAAGCCAGCATGTAAAACTCTACTGCCAATCATTAGCGGACCAGAGTTCCGCTGTGGCAACCCCTAACCGGGAAAAGCCAAAAGACACAAACACAAACAAAATATATATATATATATATATATATATATATATATATATATATATATATATATATTGGCCTTAGGCATGAGTGCGTGCATGTGTGTGCCTTCTGTGGAAGGTTGGGCGCCGGGCTGGCAACTCGACACTGTAAAACTCCACTGCCAATCGTGAGCAGACAGTGACCCGCTGTGGCGACCCCTAACCAGGAAAAGCCGAAAGAAGCAGAAGTTACTTTAATACAAAGCATCTTAATCTAGTTGCTATATATATATATATATATATATATATATATAAAAAACTATATATATGTGTGTGTATATATATATATATATATATATATATATATATATATATATATATATATATAGATCTACCTTACAAGTTCGACACTTCACAAGATCGACATTCAAAACTATGAGACCAGAACGACAATCCACATATTCGAAATTCCACATAACCGACATTACAGAACGTCAACTGCACATTAAACCAAGTAAATAACATCTACATGTTAAACACCTTTCCTGACAGTGCTAATTTGCAGTCATCTTTCGATAATAGTGTCATGTAATGAAAACTGATCCTACAGTTTAAGAAGTCTAGCAACTGCTTTCACAAATTCAATGGCCGTATAGTCCTGTCTGTTAGCTAATACATTCTGAAATATGTTATGTCTCTCTATGAGTTTCCTCTTTTTAGGGGACAGAACATAACCAGTGGAATACCTGATCCTTAGCTCATCTACCCTATTTTGCTCACGGGTTAGGCTGGACATTAATGTGTAAAGATTTGCACCCCTCTCGCCAACGAGATACTTCAGTCTCCTATGCCACGCCTCCACTGTATTTTGCGTGCGTGGTAAACACAAATCATTTAGTTCACTGATATTCCAGAATGTGATGGGAAACAATGGTGGGAAATGTATTGTAGATGTATTCCTAGTGTTGAACTTCCGTGCTCTGCCATACACATACCAGTCCGAAAAGTATTTTAAAACATCTAGCCCTTCCTCTGGAAAGCCCTGTTTTAGTTCATCAAATGTAGATTGTACTTCTTCCTCTGTTAAAAATGAAATGCCAACTAGAGTTTTAACTGCCATTTGAAATGTGTTTGATGTGTTATACAGACATGCCAACCCTAACATTTGAATCTTTCTCCAAATATTTTGCGAGAAATGGAAGAGACAACCCTTGCATTTTGCGTTGGGGATACTTGCCCAAATACTTTTCAAAGCCGCAATTTCAAAGTCGCACAAAACAAATCGCACAGCCACTTGTAGATTCTGTTCTGATAACAGATGGAATACACAATGCCACAGGTAATTGTAGCATTTAAAAGAATTCTTTGATAGAAATGCATACACTAACAGAATGGACTTACTGTGACTACCGTACTTTACAAAAGCATGAATTGAGCACAGCTGTTTGATGTTTACACCTTTTCGAAAGAAAGTGGCATCCATCATCCAGATGGTAGCACTGCTTAAATCCTGTAGGTTCTGAAGTGTACTAAACACTATAACCTTTGTATCTGTAGTGCTATCAAACATTCCATTACTTAGAAATGCACCATCCTTCAAAGGGAATTTTGTAAAATCTATGTTGTCTATGGTTAATTCCTCGCCTCCTTGACAGGGAATTATTTTATGGTGAACGCGCCCAACATGTTGAAGGAGAGCTTTTCTACGTGGGATATTAAAAACATTGTCTAGGGACGTGGAAGCAACAGCATCCTCTAAAATGAGGCATGGAGTGTCCCTACTAAACTGTGCTCGTGGTTTGACTTCATGGCACACCTAATATCTCTCCACTTCTTCTGGCTCAGCAGTGTGATTATGAGGTACGGATTTCTGTAGAATGTCACCATTAGGCATTAGTATAGTTGTCGCTCTGCCTCTACACCCTTTGGTGATTTTGTATCTACATCCCCAATATCTCCTATTTTCCCTACATCTTTCTAGGTAGTAGATATAATTGTCTACTACCAGTAGATCTTTTCCTTTTGGGATTTAATAGTGCTATATGCACTACCAATTGTACCTGGTGATTCCATTATTTTTTTACTCTACTGTAAATGGTGCCTAGCACAACGGTAGTATGTACAGCCATTATTTTACAGTTTGGAATAGCTCGTAAATGTCATAGATTTGATTTGAATTGTCGGTTATGTGGAGAATCGTATAGGTGGATAGTCGTTCTTGTGGTCTCATCGTTCTGAATGTCGATCTTGTGAAGTGTCGAACTTGTAAGCTAGATCCATATATATATATATATATATATATATATATATATATATATATATATATATATATATATATATATATATATATATATATATATATATATATATATATACTTTAATGTAAGCCACGGTGGTGCAGCGGTAGGGTTGTTGCCTCACAGCAGGAGGTTCTCCCATTCGATTCTCGGCTGGAGCACCTCCTCTGTGGAGTCTGCATGTCCTCCCCATGGTCAAGTGGCATTCGAAAGACATGAGTGAATGGGCGTGCCTTCTTTGAAGGTTGGGCATCAGGCTGGCACCTCGGCACCATAAAAAAATCTAGTGCCAGTCATTAGCGGACCGGAGTTCCACTGTGGCGACCCCTAACCGGGAAAAGCCGAAACAACAACAACAACATAAATATCCTTTAATACAAAGCATCTTAATCTAGTTACGATATATATATATATATATATATATATATATATATATATATATATATATATATATATGCATACTTTAATACAAAGCATCTTAATCTAGTTATTTTTATATATATATATATATATATATATATATATATATATATATATATATATACATATATATATATATATATATATATATATATATATATATATACTTTAATACAAAGCATCTTAATCTAGTTACTCTATATATATATATATATATATATATATATATATATATATGCATACTTTAATACAAAGCATCTTAATCTAGTTATTTTATATTTATATATATATATATTTATATATATATATAAATATACTTTAATACAAAGCATCTTAATCTAGTTACTCTATATATATATATATATATATATATATATATATATATATATATATATATACTTTAATACAAAGCATAACCCAGCCACTGGGGATGCACAAGCCAGTGCATTTCTTTGTGCCAGTCCCAAGCCCGGATAAATGGGGAGGGTTGAGTCAGGAATGGCAACCTCTTCCTAATGACTTATCGTATTTCCATACCGGATCAGTCGAGGCCCTGGTTAACAAGGACCACCACCAGTACTGTTAGCCAACAGTGTGCTGGTGGAAATTGGGCTACTGTTGGCCAAAGGAGAAGAGGAGGGGGAAGGCATGCCCTAAGGCAAGAAGAGAGGAGGAAGGTTAGGAGTGTAGTAGTATGGGTAGGAACTTTGAATGTTGGCAGTATGACTGGTATAGGGAGAGAGCTAGCTGATATGATGGAGAGAAGGAAGGTTGATATATTGTGCGTGCAAGACACCAGATGGAAGGGAAGTAAGGCCAGGTGTATAGGAGGTGGGTTCAAATTTTTCTATCATGGTGTGGATGGCAGGAGAAATGGGGTAGGGGTTATCCTAAAGGAACAGTATGCCAAGAGTGTTTTGGAGGTGAAGAGAGTGTCTAACAGAGTGATGTTTATGAAGCTGGAAATTGATAGTGTAATGATGAATGTTGTTAGTGCATATGCTCCACAAGTTGGGTGTGTGATGGAGGAGAAAGAAACATTTTGGAGTGAGTTGGATGAAGTGGTGGTGAGTATACCCAAGGGTGAGAGACTAGTGATTGGAGCGGACTTCAATGGGCATGTTGGTGAAGTGAATAGAGGGGATGAGGAAGTGATGGGTAGGTATGGTGTTAAGGAGAGGAATGCAGAAGGTGAGATGGTAGTGGATTTTGCAAAAAGGATGGACATGGCTGTGGTGAATACATATTTTAAGAAGAGGGAGGAGCATAGGGTGATGTACAAGAGTAGAGGAAGATGTACACAGGTGGATTATATCCTATGTAGGAGGGTCAGTCTGAAGGAGATTGGAGACTGTAAAGTGGTGACAGGGGAAAGTGTAGTTAAGTAGCATAGAATGGTGGTCTGTAAGTTGACGTTGGTGATCAAGAAGAGGAGGAGGAGTGTGAAAGCAGTGCCAAGGATTAAATGGAGGAAGTTAAAGGGTGATTGTGAGGTGGAATTCAGAGAAGAGTTAAGACAGGCACTGGGAGGCAGTGAAGAGTTACAGAATAGCTGGGTAACTACAGCAGAGCTAATTAGGGAGACTGCTAGAAAGGTGTTTGGTGTGACATCTGGACAGAGGAAGGAGGACAAGGAGACCTGGTGGTGGAATGAGGAAGTACAGTAGAGTATACAGAGGAAGATGCTGGCAAAGAAGAAGTAGGACTGTCAGAGAGATGAAGAAAGTAGACATGAGTATAACGAGATGAGGCGCATAGCAAAGAGACAGGTGGCAAAGGCTAAAGATGAGGCGTATGGAGAGTTGTATGAGAGACTGGACACTAAAGAGGGAGAAAAGGACCTGTACCGATTGGCTACACAGAGGGACAGAGCTGGGAAAGATGTGCAGCAGGTTAGGGTGATAAAGGACAGTGAGGGAAACATGCTCACAAATGAGGAGAGTGTGTTGAGTAGATGGAAAGAGTACTTTGAAGGGCTGATGAATGAAGAGAATGAGAGAGAGAGAGAAGGTTGGATGATGTGGGGATAGTGAATCAGGAAGTGAAACAGATTAGCAAGGAGGAAGTAAGGACAGCTATGAAGAGGATGAAGAATGGAAAGGCTATTGGCCCAGATGACATACCAGTGGAAGCATGAAGGTGCTTAGGAGAAATGGCAGTGGAATTTTTAACCAGATTGTTTAAAGAAATTTTGGGAAGTCAGAGGATGCCTGAGGAGTGGAGAAAAAGTGTTTTGGTACCTATCTTTAAGAATAAGGGTGATGTGCAGAGCTGAAGTAACTACAGAGGGATAAAATTGATCAGTCACAGCCTGAAGTTATGGGAAAGAGTAGTGGAAGCTAGGTTAAGAAGGGAGGTGATGATTAGTGATCAGCAGTATGGTTTCATGCCAGGAAAGAGCACTACAGATGCAATGTTTGCTCTGAGAGTGTTGTTGGAGAAATACAGGGAAGGTCAGAAGGAGTTGCATTGTGTTTTTGTGGACTTCGAGAAAGCATATGACAGGGTGCCTAGAGAGGAGTTGTGGTATTGTATGAGGAAGTCAGGAGTGTCAGTGAAGTATGTAAGAGTGGTACAGGATATGTACGAGGGTAGTGCGACAGTGGTGAAGTCTGCGGTGGGAGTGACGGATACGTTTAAGGTGGAGGTGGGGTTACATCAAGGATCAGCTCTGAGCCCTTTCTTATCTGCAATGGTGATGGACAGGTTGACAGACGAGATCAGACAGGAGTCCCCGTGGACTATGATGTTTGCAGATGACATTGTGATCTGTAATGAGAGTAGGGAACAGGTGGAGGAGACCCTGGAGAGGTGGAAATATGCTCTAGAGAGAAGAAGAATGAAGGTCAGCAGGACTAAGACAGAATATATGTGTATGAATGAGAGGGAGGATAGGGGAATGGTGAGGATGCAAGGAGTAGAGGTGGCGAAGGTGGATGAGTTTAAATACTTGGGTCAATAGTTCAGAGTAATGATGAGTGTGGAAGAGAGGTGAAGAAGAGAGTACAGGCAGGATGGAGTGGGTGGAGAAGAGTGTCAGGAGTGATTTGTGACAGACGAGTACCTGTAAGAGTGAAAGGGAAGGTCTACAAGAGGGTAGTGAGACCAGCTATGTTATATTGGTTGGAGACAGTGGCATTGACAAAAAGGCAAGAGTTTGAGCTGGATGTGGCAGAGTTAAAGATGTTAAGATTTGCACTGGGTGTGACGAGGGTGGACAGGATTAGGAATAAGTATATTAGAGGGTCAGCCCAGGTTGGAAGGTTTGGAGACAAAGCCAGAGAGGCAAGATTACGTTGGTTTGGACATGTGCTGAGGAGGGATGCCGAGTATATTGGGAAAAAGATGCTAAGGATGAAGCCTTACCTGGTAAGGTAACAGGAAAAGAGGAAGGCCTAAGATAAGGTTTATGGATGTGGTGAGAGAGGACATGCAGGTAGTTGGTGTGACAGAGCAAGATGCAGAGGACAGGAAGAAATGGAAACAGGTGATCCGCTGTGGCGACCCCTAACGGGAACAGCTGAAAGAAGATGATGATATATATATATATATATAGATATATATATATATATATATATATATATAAATACAAAGCATCTTAATTTATTTACAATATATATATATATATATATATATATATATATATATATATATATATATATATTTATATAAATATACTTTAATACAAAGCATCTTAATCTAGTTACTATATATATATATTTATATATATATATATATATATATATATATATATATATATATATATATATATATCTATATATATATATATATATATTAGCTCCCTAAACCTGAGTAGCAGCTTTGACAGTTACCACGAGCACCCAAAGTTGAAATGCAGGCAGGACAAGTGAGGAAAATCCATATAAAATTCCAGTATGATCTTACAAAAGCAACAAAACCAGGAAGATGTGCGCTTTGTGGGTCATCAGGAAAGGCTGTCGTTTTGGACAATGAAATTCAAAGTAATTCATTACATTACAAAACAGTATATTGTACAACTGATATGGTAGCTACAATGACATTAATTCCCCTCAGAAATAAAGCATAGAACATGACAATATGGAAACACGAAGTGACTCTGCAGGAGCGTTTCGCAAATGTGATGTCAGAGGGAATAAAAATACTAATTTTAATTACTATACAAAGCCTTTTCTTTAAAAAAGGCACAAGATTCAGCAGTCAGAATGTAAACACTAAACCAAAATTATTCTATCAACCTATTATACCAAAAGAATGAAAAAAAATGTATTCATGCTGCATAATAATTTTTTTTAGGAAAAATGTTATAAGCTTACATTTCTGTTGGCAAAACAGCATGTTAACTCTATTTATGTAGTGAAATAAACTGGAAAAAAATAATCCATCAAAGTATGCCTCATTACAAATTTGTCTGTTAGAGTGTTGATAAATCCCATACGTTTTGATTACTCCCCAGTTCCTTTTTGAATTCCTGCTTTTGCACAATAGAATTCTTATGAATGCTTTCCCCCTCATAGTTGTAAGGATGTTGTCTGGCCACTTTCCTTAATTCTTTCTCTCCTGTGATTAATACTCCAATGGAAGATATGTATTGTATTCTAATCTCCTACTACCTTGAATCCTCTTGCAGATGTTTTACTTTTCATTTGCCTCATTCTCTGTATACTAAAGTAATAAAAAGTAATACAGCATATCTTGTATAATTACTAACGTAATATAAAGTAATACAGCACATCTTGTATAATTACTAAAGTAATATAAAGCAATACAGCACGTCTTTTATAATTACTAAAGTAATATAAAGTAATACAGCATGTCTTTTATAATTACTAAAGTAATATAAATTAATACAGCACGTCTTTTATAATTACTAAAGTAATATAAAGTAATACAGCATGTCATTTATAATTACTAAAGTAATATAAAGTAATACAGTACGTCTTTTATAATTACTAAAGTAATATAAAGTAATACAGCACGTATTTTATAATTACTAAAGTAATATAAAGTAATACAGCACGTCATTTATAATTACTAAAGTAATATAAAGTAATACAGCATGTCTTTTATAATTACTAAAGTAATATAAAGTAATACAGCACGTATTGTATAATTACTAAAGTAATATAAAGTAATACAGCACGTCATTTATAATTACTAAAGTAATATAAAGTAACACAGTACGTCTTTTATAATTACTAAAGTAATATAAAGTAATATAGCACGTCCTTTATAATTACTAAAGTAATATAAAGTAATACAGCACGTCATTTATAATTACTAAAGTAATATAAAGTAATACAGCACGTCTTTTATAATTACTAAAGTAATATAAAGTAATACAGCACATCTTTTATAATTACTAAAGTAATATAAAGTAATACAGCATGTCTTATATAATTACTAAAGTAATATAAAGTAATACAGCACGTCTTGTATAATTACTAAAGTAATATAAAGTACTACAGCACGTCTTGTACAATTACTAAAGTAATATAAAGTAATACAGCACATCTTGTATAATTACTAAAGTAATATAAAGTAATACAGCACATCTTTTATAATTACTAAAGTAATATAAAGTCATACACCACGTCTTTTATAATTACTAAAGTAATATAAAGTAATACAACACGTCTTTTTGTAATGTATCTTCACTCATGTTCCAACTTATATTTTTTTAATTTAACTACAAGTCTGTATGTATACAGTGCAAAAATCTGGAATACAATTCCTGCAGCAATCAAGACAATATATAACATTCTTTTAATTAAGCTGCAATTAAAATAATTCCTCTGTGATTGCTGGCTTTGCACTTGTTACTTAATCTATGTGTTCATAGTATATTGTAATACAATGTCAATATATATATATATGTATATATAATACATATATATGTGTGTGTGTGTGTGCATGCGCATGAGTGTGTGTGTGTGTGTGTGTGTGTGTGTGTGTGTGTGTGTGTGTGTGTGTGTGTGTGTATACCCGTACATGAGTGTGTGTGTGTGTGTGTGTGTGTGTGTGTGTGTGTGTGTGTGTGTGTGCGCCTGCGCATGAGTGTGTGTGTGTGTGTGTGTGTGTGTGTGTGTGTGTGTGCACCTGCGCATGAGTGTGTGTGTGTGTGTGTGTGTGTGTGTGTGTGTGTGTGTGTGTGTGTGTGTGTGTGTGTGTGTGTGTGTGTGTGTGTGTGTGTGTGTGTGTGTGTGTGTGTGTGTGTGTGTGTGTGTTTGTGTGTGTGTGTGTGTGTGTGTGTGTATGTGTGTGTGTGTACATATTTTCTCTTCTTTTATTTGTTGAGCTTTTCTCCCCGGGCCTCTGCTACATTTGTGAAACCAAAGAAAACCACAGCCATTGTGCAGAAAAAAGACCAATAACCAAAGAGATTACACTTTGCTGACCCACTAGGATAAACAGGCTACCTTAAACATAAAAAACTCTGCTGAGAAGCATATTAAAACAAATTTGAATGTTAATACAATAAACTGAGTACTTTCATCCTTAAATTGTATAAAACTTCATCAGACCTAAAGTACCAGACCACACCAAGCATATTTAAAGGCACAACAATAACCAGAATAAATTACTCGCAGTTACCTACTTAAAGGTACATATACCTATATAACAAAAAAACTTAGCAAAAACACTTGAATTAAGAAATATAGAAATCTCTCAAGAAAATATTCATAGAATAAATAATATAACAAAAAATTATTTCAAATTGGCATAGTTTAGTTTTTTTCATATTTAATACAGTGAATAAAGACATCATTTCATTAAGCCGTGCATTCAATCATAACTGCCAAAGCAGTTTCTTCTATTCAAAAGTATTCTCCCATCTACCACCCCCAACATCTTTGTGAACCACCTCTAAAATAGCAAATATAAATTTAATAAAGCCTTCAAAAGAGGTGGTGTACTTAAAGAGGGCATTGTTAATATTTTTGTTCTAAATATCCTGACAATGTTCATAAATCCTAATGCGCAAAGACTTCTTAGTTTTCCCAATGCAAAAACATTTACACTTCAAACAAAGTGCCACATAAACTATTCCTTTAGTTTGGCAATTACTGCTTTTAAAAAACAAAGTATAGTGACTATATGAGTATTGTGTAACAATTTGGGGATCTTGTTCAAAATGTAAAAGTTTTTACATTGGGAAAAGGTCATTGTGCCAAATGGCAAACTGACAAACCTACCAACATAGCAAAATCAACTCAACAGAACCTGCAGGTGTTACTACTCAATGCCAGGACCCTAAATAAAAAGAAACTACACACACTCCAACCTGACCTCACACTTAAGAATATAGGTATCTGTGCAGGTGCCAAAACATGGTTTAAAGTGACAGAGAGTACCTCAGCAGTGCAAGGTTTCATTACCCTCCACACCTTTAGACCAGTAGCTACAAAGACAAGGGCTAAAGCTGGTGGTGTCACAATATACATCAGTAACAAGCATACCATTAGGGTGGCCAAACAGGATGACATGCTAGAGTTCCTTCATGTGCACATTACCATAGACAAAATTCTGTACCATATCCTACTCAGCTATAGGTCACCTTCCCTGTCCCAAAATACTCACAATGCATACATACAATACAATGCATATTTGGACCTACTGGATACACTTACCATCCAACCCTACACATGGGAGACTTTAACTACCCCCTATAGATTGGGAATCCTACATGGCCACAAATCTACAGGCACAGAGATTTCTGGACTTCGTAAATACAAACATCTTTAACGGAATAATGAATAAGTCCACTAGAGGCACCAACATACTGGACCTTGCGCTCACAAATATGGGAGAATGCTGCACCCCCCCCCCCAATGTCTCATCCTTCTTGATAAGGTCCTTCAAAATCAAAATCAACTACGTAATCCTATTAAAGCCAGAACAGATTGGAACTATTTCAAGGCAAATTGCATGTTATTAAGTAATGGTTTGCCAAAGTTAAATCCCTCTCCAGATCCCGAGAACACTCCAGCCTATGCGGAATTGCTCTCAGAATCTCTGTGCAACCATGTCAATGGCTCATTGAGGCTGCTATACCTTCCAAAAGTAAGCCTAGAACTAGCCCTGGAAATAAACTGCCCTGGTGACATTCCAAATTAAACAGGATATACAACAAAGGGGTAAGAAGTATGGCAAAAGTCAGGAAGGGTAATTTCTATAAGGATAAAATCTCTCTTATCAAAGTAAATAAGCAGCTATGAGGGATACTTAGATCAAGCAAAGCCAACTTTGAGGTTAGGTATTCCTTATGGTGAAAGTTAACCAGAAGGGCTTCTATAGCTATGTCAGAAACTTCAAGAGCAGCAAACAGCAATGCGCTGAACTGGTGGTTAATGGTACCACATTCAGTGAGCCTGGTGATATAGTCAGCCTGTTAGTGGACAAATTCTGTTCCAGTTTTATCCCCTTTTCACCCGACCATCCCCCCCTCAAAATACTCTCAAACATAACCCCCTCCAGCTATAACTCGGGAGCATGTACAGGATGCACTTATTAAAGCCAAGAACATGTCTTCATTGGGCCCAATATCATCCCAAGATGACTTCTGAATTGTCTAAAAAATGACTTATCAGGACCCATGGAATCATTATTTAACTATAGTCTTAAAACAGGCTTTGTACCACATGAATTGAGGGCTGCGGTGGTATCCATCTTCCAAAAGGAAGGGCTGTCCACAGATTTCTGGAACTACAGACCGATTAGTCTAACTGCACTTGTTTGCAATGGTATGGAAAGAATTATCAAGGAAGTTATCAACAAGGACATAGGAGACCCCCAGACGCTGGAACAATCTCAGTTTGGCTTTGTCAAAGGAAGTCTCCACAAAAAACTGAAGTCAGGAAGCAAATTCAGCTGCTTATTCCTATTAAGGAAGGTCATGCTTACTGATTCTTGGTGGACTTCTTTGAAAAGGACACTAAAGTAATGGATGAGGGGACAACTGCTCATACTGCCCACTCTGGCGTTGTCAACAAACTTAGAGAGCTAGATATAAATCCCTTTGTAACATGCTGGAGAGCTATCTGGCTCACTAATAGGACTCAGGAGGTTGGAATTGGTGAGGTCTCCTCCAGTGAAGTCTCCTAACGCTCTGTGCTGGGCCCACTCTTCTTTGGCATCTATTTCTCAGATGTCAAAGCCAATGTCACAGGTCTCTGGCTAACCAAATTTGCAGATGATTGCAAACTTGGAGCAGCAAGTGACCCCCCCCCCACCCCCCGCCCAAGACAAGAACACCCTTAAGGAATGTCTAATGCAGGCAAATGCTAGGTTGCAAAGCGATGGCTTAAAACTCAATAGCAAGAAATGCATTACAATATGTTTTCAAAAGTCTGCCACCTTGGGTAACTAAATCATCAGCAAAACACATAAAAGTTGATTCACTAGTCAGGGATCTGGAAACTCATGTAGATTGTAACCTAGCCTTCGCCCAACGTGTGTCTAAGGTAGTAAGAAAATCCTTCTCTGTTACTCAGCTTATAAGCAAAAGCATGACATCCAGGTCCAGAGAGGTCATCATACCACTGCACTTGGCCCTCATCAGGCCCATTATAGAGTATAATGCCCCCTTTGGTATGTACCTGATCAGGCAATCAGCAACTAGAATATCCACACAGCTTTCTTACAAAATAAATGCAGGAAGTGAACACAATGTTCTAAGATAATCACTTGTTTCTTTACTCAGTATCATACAGATTCCTGAGAGGTGATCTTTGCCTGGCATAAAAGGCATCCCTGGATCCTGTTTTGATGAACCTTTTGCATAGCATCAGAACTACTAGTTTAAAAGACCTAAATTTTGCTTGCAACATAAATAGGTCATGTTGAAGAGACAGATACGTTTCTCAGATAATTATCATTCTCTGAAACAGTCTCCCCATCCATGTGAATCAGAGTTCCTCCCTATCCCCGTTAAAGTGTAACTTGGACCTATGGATGGGTAATTGGAAATTCACTACTGGTCTGGCTTCTATGTCACTGATGGACAAAAGTAATCAGTAAATCATCCCCTATAATTCAGATATAAATCAAATTTGTGGGTCACATTTGGGTTGCATGGCTAGGCTTTTAAAGACCCTATTGGTCATTAGCCTAGCATATACCTATGAACCTATGACTATGTTTATAGCATTCCTGTGATATCATCGCCTATTTCCACTGTAGACCCAGTCAGCCAGCTCATCTTATTCCAGGCTCCCAGCACTGTGTAGCAAGTTAACCTGCCCCTTACTGTGTAGCAATTTAACCTGCCCCCTTACAGTGTAGCAAGTTAACCTGCCCCCTTACACTGTAGCAAGTTAACCTGCCCCTTACTGCATAGCAATTTAACCTGCCCCTTTACAGTGTAGCAAGTTAACCTGCCCCTTACTGTGTATCAAGTTAACCTGCCTCCTTACTGTGTATCAAGTTAACCTGCCCCCTTGCTGTGTAGCAAGTTAACCTTCCCCCTTACTGTGCAACAAGTTAATCTGCCCCTTACTGTGCAGCAAGTTAACCTGCCCCCTTACCGTGTAGTAAGTTAACCTGTCTTCGTACTGTGTAGCAAGTTAACCTGCCCCCTTAATGTGTAGCAAGTTAACCTGCCCCTTAATGTGTAGCAAGTTAATCTGCCCCTTACAGTGTAGCAGGTTAGCCTGCCCCCTTACAGTGTAACAAGTTAACCTGCCCCCTTACTGTGTAGCAAGTTAACCTGCCGCAATGTACCATCAGGCAGTACCCTTCCCTATTAAAAACAAACTAAATTTGGTTCTCATGTCCTGATTCATCATCTAATATCCACTGTTAGCAAAGATATAAGTGGCACCCAACACATGATTAAAAATTCTTGCACATCCCTGAGCTCCCACAAATTCATAGTTTGTTTATTTCCTTGCAACACCACCTCCCCAGCCATTCATTACATCCCATGGTTATTTAAGTACTTGATTTCATAAAACAGGTTTTTGGCAGGACTTCTAAGAATATCACCAGAAATGTTACCCTTCTACATAAGTCGCCTAGTCCTCCACTATTTCTCCTTCAGCCGGATCATTTGTTCCTGCATACAAAGTAACATGAGGGCTTCATTCCTGCTTTGCAAAATTACTTCTGTGTTGTTGTGCACCAACCCCACCCATTGATGACATATAACATGTCTATAAATAATTATAAACTCCTTCCTCTTACCTTACCACTCTTAATTCTGCCATACTTTCTTACTAGCTATGAAAATCTCACATTCGTAGGTTTCTCTTATCCAAAATGCCAAACCAAGACCCCCCCTACCTCCACTGACTGCGGAACTTGCCCACTACTACACTACCCCAAAAATTATAAATTCCAACCACTTGCTTCTAAAAAAACCACTCCAATCAACACCAAAATCCAAATATGAACTAAAACTACTATTCAAAGTTATTAGACTACTAGCGTATCTAAGAAAAAACATAACCAAAGATGGGGACATCCATCCTAATCCAGGCCCAACCTTAACTCAAAATCCTACCAGCCCACCACTCTCCCACCGACTGGTCAACTCCCTCCTAATATGCCACTTAAACATTAGAAGCCTAAACAATAAGATACATAGCCTGCATGCTGTACTAGCCACATTCCTCCCCAACATAATGTGTCTATCTGAAACATGGCTCCGGCCATCAACCAAAGACAATGAGATCCTGCCTCCTGGATACAATATACTTAGGGCAGATAGAGTAAAGAAAAGAGGAGGTGGAATAGCCGTCTTATATAATAGCACACTTAACATCATAACTAACCCTATACAACCACCCCAGGTCTCTAACGCTGAAATACTAGCTCTAAAAATTCTACTAAATAATCATAAGGGCATTAACCTAATTGTCACCTATATTCCCCCTGGGAACAATGTAGAAACACTAGAGGTCATTCTACATTGGATAGCCAACAACTACCCTCAAGAAACCATTGTCCTGGGCGATGTTAATATTGACTGGAACCAATGCACAGCACAGTCCAACCCCATCCCTGTTAACCTACATGGATTCTCTCAGATAATATATTCTACCACACGTACAGGTAACAATAACCAAAAAGAGAGTATACTAGACTGGATACTCACCAACAGTCATCCCCAGAACTATATGTCTGGAACTCTACCTAATGATCTTAGTGATCACCTGCTCACATACATCATGAAAGACAAAATTAATTGTACAAGCTTACCTATTTATAGGTCTATCAGATCCAAGAAAAACTTTGACCCAACTAAATTTCAACTTGAACTCAAATCATGTAACTGGACAAAACTAAAGTTCCTTGCCCTTGATGAGGCAGTGTCATCATTTAACAATTCATTCCTTACTATACTTGACTCGCATGCCCCTAAACGCTCAATAAGAATTAAAACTCAACTAGCACCCTGGCTAACAACAGGCACCAAAACCAAAATAACAACTAGAGACAAAGCGTGGGATAAATGGCGCACTACCAAACTACCCGTAGATCGTATCAAATTCCAACAACTTAGAAATGAGACTAAAAAAGCCATCATACTAGATAAGAAAAATTACTTCTACAATCTGCAACATAAACATCAGAATAACCCTCAAAAGTACTGGGCAGGCATAAATAAACTTCTCCAACCAGGCAAATCCACTACTCCGACCCCAGGAACATTATCTGACAAGAGCCAAGAAGATATAGCCAATTCATTCAATACTTTCTTCACAGAAACCATCCAGTCATTAGCTAACCAACTTTCTCCTCCCCACACTTCTATAAACACTATACCCGACTCACCACTCTCTTTTAACTTCCAGCCAGTGTCCACATCCTTTATCAGATCCCTTTTGAAAAAACTGAAGCCAACCACCCTTTCAGCCGATCTTCTGCCAGCTAAATACCTGCAAATTGCTGCAGATGTCGTAGCCTACCCTATCTCAGTCCTAATTAACAGAACCATAACCGAGGCCTCAATCCCCTCAATTTGGAAAATATCCTGTGTTATTCCACTCCACAAAGGAGGTTCATCCACAGAACTATCCAACTATAGGCCTATAGCCATACTATCACCACTTGCCAAAATTATGGAAAAGTGCATGCCCAACCAACTAATGCTCTATCTAACCCAAAATAAACTACTCACAGACTCTCAACGTGGATTCAGACCCCATCATAGTACAACCACTGCCCTCCTCTCTTTTACTGAAAACATTAATCTTAACCGGAATAATAAAAAAATACCCTCCGCTCTCTTCCTGGACCTATCGAAAGCCTTCGATATGGTAAACCATCAGTTACTTCTATATACTTTAAAAACCCTGTATCTAGATACTCCAGCCCTTGACTGGTTTCAAGCTTACCTCACTGGGAGACAACAAGCAGTAATGTGGCAAAACAAGCTCTCCTGCCTACTACCAAATACCATAGGAGTTCCTCAAGGTTCCATATTAGGACCTCTCCTCATTTCAGTCTTTATAAACGACATCCAAACAGTCATCCCTGAAGCCACCTGCATTCAATATGCAGATGACTCGACTATAATATGTTCCAATGCCTCTCTTGCAAATCTACTAACTACCACCCAACATAGCTTCACCAAAGTCGAAAACTGGCTTGCCAACCATCTCCTGATCTTAAATCCAAACAAAACCAAGTTACTTCTCTTCTACCCAACCAATAGATCTCCGACTGAAAACTTCACTGTAAAATCCAATAATGGGACCATCATCTCCCCAGACACCTATACAAAGCTATTAGGAGTAAACATTGACAATGAACTCAGATTTGATATACATATCAACCAAGCCATTAAGTCAGTCAACAAGAAACTTGGGACCCTATATAGAATTAAAGCCTTCCTTACCCCGAATGCCAGGGCAGCCACAGCCCGTTCACACCTTCTCTCTACCCTACTATATGCCTCTCCTGTCCTCACTCACCTTAACAAATCTGATCTGGCCAAGCTCTCATCCTGCTATAATCACATTGCCAGGTTCGTTACAGGCCTACCCTACAGAACACACCACTGTACTAACCTGAAAAAGCTTGGATGGATAGAATTCCCACACCTTCTTCACCAGTCCCAACTCATAGAGGCCTTCAAAATCCTTAAACAACCTGAGAATACCCCAGCACTAAAAACTTAATGACTCCCTACTCCAATCTAAGCTGCCTTCGCTCAGCAAACAGACTCCTTGCCCAAACAACTAAATCTCTCAACCTAGGTGGTGACGTGCTATTTGCCAACACCACTGGTAAAATATGGAACTCTCTCCCAAATAACATCACGCTTGCAACTTCTCTAAGTCAATTCAAAAATAGTCTAAAACTCCACTTCAAGTCACACTGGCTATGTCCTTGCTCAAACCCAGACTAGCTCTGTGCCATTAACTAAAACATAAACAACTAGCTAAGATGATAAGTACTTTGTATACTGTGATAAAGAAATATGTATCCTGTCTAACTCTGTCATTATACTTCCTACCGTCCTTGCTAATATGTTATTAATGTTACATTTGTAGTAATCTCAGAAATAGTAATGGCAGTCTTGTACTTGTATGTAAATAGCCTATGTTTTTGTTAAGTTCTTTCAGCTCATTTACTGTACCTAATTATCAATGTAACTCTGTTGGAGCTTTTCTCCCCGGGCCTCCGCTGAAAAAGGACATGTATCCAGTCGGACCATCCCGGTTAACAAATGTAAAATAAATAAAAATAATAAAATTGTTTGATCTGCTGTAACTTTGAATCACCTTATTCTATGCCGGTGTCCAAACAGACAGTTATCACAGTACCTTTAGGGTGCCTGCATCTGTATATGGGTCCCCAGTGCCGACATATTTATTCTAATATACTTTGGAAGGGTCTTTGAATCTCAGTTCACATTGCTTGTTTTAGATGCAAAGGGGAGCCCATGAAGGAAACCAGCAGCAAGGGACAATGAAGGTTACCCCATCTAAATACTGCAACATATTTGCCTAAAAGATCCTACGATTCTTCCAGCCCACTAGACCTGGAAGCGATATTTCAGAATGTCACTATACTAGAGGCAAAAGATGGCCTGGCCCTTTGGCAGGTTAATGCAAGCATCTAGCAGTATCTTCCCCAGTATAAAAAAAACTCTTCATGCAAGCAATTAATTTCTAATATTATTCACATTGCTGTCCTTTTAGAAATGTTTTTCTGTTTACATTAAATATAGCACTGTTGACTCTGTTGCATACTTTGAACTCCCAACAAATTTGCATGGGACCCACATTCAGGTGAATCCAGTCTTTGC
Source organism: Protopterus annectens (assembly GCF_019279795.1). Taxonomy (NCBI): domain Eukaryota; kingdom Metazoa; phylum Chordata; order Ceratodontiformes; family Protopteridae; genus Protopterus; species Protopterus annectens. The sequence goes on along the minus strand of NC_056746.1, from coordinate 1,269,107,803 downwards.
TATCTGTTATTACTGGATCTCACCTTTAGCAGAGTCAATACAGACTGGGTCAGGTTACATGGTTACCTGAACAACAAATTCATAAATAAAATGAGTGCCCTTAGACCATACAAAGAAAGCAGCAGCACCAGTTTGTTAGCTGATAGCTCGGCTAAAGTGAGACTTCTTTTCGTCTGTCACCCGGACCAAAAGCAAACATTTATGCATTTGTTCATTCTTTTGTTTACTTGTTTGGATGAATAAACAACTGAAGTACAATCTTTTTTTAGCTGTGAACAGTTACAAGTAAAGTCAAAATATTAACAAAAAAATAAATAAACATATAAGTGACCGGCTGTGAGCTTAAACTAAAGAACAGAAAATGTATTGATGCAAAATAAACATGATATAGCATTGAAATCAGTGAAACTTAAAAAGCATGCAAGGTAAGTTCTATAACAGAACTGAAAAAAGTGACGTAACAACCGATATGAAGATTCTACACACACAAGAACACACAAACACAGTCACACACACAAACGCACGCATACACATACACACACATGCGCGTGCGTGCTTGCACGCATGCACATATACACATACACACACACACGCACACACACGTACACACATGCACACACACACACGCACACACACACACGCGCGCACACACACACACACACACACACACACACACATGCACACACACACATATGCACACACGCACACACATGCACACACGCACACACACACACACATGCACACACACACACACACACACACACACACACACACACACACACACACACACACATATAGATGTCTGTGGGGTACTAAGGAAGCTATAGGACCAGATTCCAATAGACGTGCTGTCAGTGTAAGTTACTTATCCCAGTGTAAGGCCTGTCTATATAGAAGACTTACACTAAGAGCAATTATTTGGGAATCAGGCCCATAGTCAGCTCAAATAACTTGGAAAAAAATAACATCCAAGTGCTACTTAAAATAAAACATTCAAAATACCCCCTCATCAAGGCAGTCATAGCCTTCAAAACTGATGTGCAGCTATCCCAACTGCCCTGTTATGTTACCGCTGAATGACTAATCGGAAAAAGACAAGCCACGGATGTAAAGAAAATTACTGACCAATTTAAAAATGTGATCACAGACCTAGGGACAGATTTCCACAGAGAGTACGCAATGTTAAACAGTGATTAGAAGGCATGAGAAATAACTACCTCAACAGATGATTTGCAAGGCAAATGTTAGATGCCAAAATATTAGATTGGGTTGCATAACAGTTCCTGATAAATAGACGCACAGTTTGTTCAGGCATCAAAAACAGTTCTCACTAAAGGAAGTTGAAAATCAGTCATGGAAGAGAACTGAGACTTCAAAGTTTCACTTGTATATCAAATTCACACAGTAGTCCAGAAGCATAAGACCAGAGCAGACAGAGGCTTTCAGTCATGTTGCATTCATATTTGTCACATGACGGTAAGCAAGAGGACGATCACCCAGTCATGTCTGAAATACCCAGCTTTTCCAGACATTAAAAATAATATGACAGAAAACGTATAAGAAATCTAGTCAAGGCAAAGGCAGACATTCAAGCTAGAAAGCCAAATGACACAATCTTGTATTCAAATTTAGACAACTAATAGTAGCACACATTGCAGTTCTGGAATGAGCAAGTTCTTATCAGCAGCTGTTGTACCTTTGAGTTTAAGAAACCTAGTAGGTTTACAGGCTACTTTTAGATGACCAAATCAACAATAAAACTAAACAAACTGTAGATAAAGGCTGTGTAGCTCAAGATGGGATCGCTCGAAAATGCCAGAGGTGCGAAAAGTGCTATTATTTATGCTTACTATTACCACTTATTGTGCTTTTATGTGATAATTGTTAACACATTAACATCTTGCATGTGGTATGGTTTGATTTGGTTTGATTTTTAATGTACTGGAATAATTTAATATTTTACTGTGTGTGTGTGTGTGTGTGTGTGTGTGTGTGTGTGTGTGTGTGTGTGTGTGTGTGTGTGTGTGTGCGTGTGTATATGTGTCTGTGTGTGTGTGTCTGTGTGGTGTGTATCGTTGTGAGGTACTTCTGTGGCCTTTCCAGCTGCTGCAGATGTCTTGTGAGGTACATTCCAAAAGGGGTGTTGTACTCTATAATGGGTCTAATGAGTGTCGAGTAGAGGGGAACAATGACCTCTTTTTTTCCTGGATGAGAACCCTTTTGTGATGAGGTGTGCCATGTAGAAGGATTTCCTGACTACTATGGTGATGTGATTATCAAAGGAGAGACTACTGTCCACCTGGGTCCCAAGGTCTCTTATCACACATTCTGAGTTAAGTAGACTGACGCCTATTTGGTAGTTCATGGGTACAGAGTTTTTACCAAAGGGGATGACAATGCACTTTTTGGCACTGAGCTTGAGGCCATGGCTCTGACACCAAGCATCTGTCTTAGTGGGGCCTTTCTGTAGGATGTCCACATCATTTGGGGACTCAACTAGTTTGCAGTCATCTGCGCATTTCATTAGCCAAAGGCCTTCTGTGTTAGCCTGTACTTCAGAGAAGTAGATACCAAACAGGAGAGATCCCAGGACTGAACCCTGTGGTACTCCACTTGTCACTGGTTTGAAGTCAGATTTGGAGTCTGCAACTTTTACAGTGTGGGTTCTGTCAGTGAGCCAGTTGGCAACCCATCTTGTGACGTAGGGATTTATACCTAGTTTAGTGAGTTTAGCTATAATTTCAAAATGGGGGATGGTGTTGAAAGCCTTAGCGAGATCAAGATAGGGTGTGTGAACCAACTTACCCTCATTTATGACCCTCAAAGAATTCATTTACTTGTGTTTTGTGACTGTTTTGTTCTAATTCTTTATCTAACTGTAAATTTTTCTGTAATTACCTTCATTAGTTCTACAGCCATTTTCAAACTGTGCTCTCTTTTGCTTTATTACTGTTAATCTTTGGCCCAATTGGCCCAGGTCCTGCTAGAAAACATCCCTCAGACCTATGTACTTACTCAATTAACACATGTAAAAATAAACTTAGCAAGTAAGATTGAGTGGGTAAAAATGTCATAAGCTCATTTCAGATGTACAAAAAAGAGCAGCTGTCATGTTTGCATTATCCATTATAGGTACAGGTATCATCAGTGGTGAAAACAAAGGTATAAAAGGTAATGAGACTCTTCCTAAAGTCATGATAAGTGCTGGAGATTATAGCCTAATAAGCACTGAGCTAAAGAACCTGTTTATAGAGCAACTTGTCAAAAACAGCAGCTAAAGCCAGTATATCACAAGCAGACCTAAAATCCAAGAAGACTGGCCTAGGGTAAGATAGTTTAATTAATAAGGTGGTAATAGCATGTTTTCAGTGAGCAGGTATGAGTCAAGGTATCAGCAATCGCTTTTCTACTATAGTATCAGTTTTCAAAACTAAACAAAATAAATACGATTTCTTGATTTACTGACCCTCTTACACAGACTGTAAATCACATCAAACATATTTCATAATATGAAGTTTTATATATTACTCAGCAAAGTAAACCAAATTACATATTATTTACAATATTACATACATTAGCATCATCTTAAAAAGCATAATTTTTATTGCATAAACGGTCTTGATATAAGAAAGAACAGCTTTTTTCCCTGTTTGCAAATGCACTTACATATTTTATTTACTGTGACTTCTAAGTTAAAAGGGAAAATTGGGATCATATTTCCTCATTTGCACATACAATATATTTTTGTTTCATCCAGATTCTTATTTAGAACTGATACTAGAAAATCAAAATGTCATTTATACAAATAGAAAGTGTTTGCACATGTGTGCATGGCCCTAAGAAGGCAGACTTCACGGTTTTAGAAATGCTGTTGGAAGTAACACAATATCATATTTATTAGTCCACCTGTTCTTTCAACAGCATGTCTACCTCCTTTAAATGGTGAGTTTTAAAGGCGTTTCTTTTTCATCTGAAAGCAGAGCTAAATTTCCAAACCAGAAATGTGATAACAACAAATCAGCTATAATACAAACAACAGCAGCAAAGGTAAAAACACCAGCTGCAGGAAAACACAGTTGTAGGAATAATTTAGTGTACTCCTCTTTTTAGTGAAACAGACTTCTTCAGAATAAAATAAGCAATGGAAAACTTCCTTATATAACAAAATTTAAGTCACATTACTCAGCCACGTGACAACTTATCAGTTAGCACATTGGGTTAATGTTGAAATCTCCTGTTCCAAGGGTGTAAGGTTCTAATCCCTTTTCTAGTGGTAGTGTAAACACACCCTCAAGAGATCTCAATCTCGTTTGCAACATGTTGGAAGGACAGATACGCATTGCAGAGATCTGTGGAAAAACCTTGCATTCTTATAAACCAAAGTACATCTCTTACCCTATTCAAATGTCATTTGACAGGATGAGAGACGAAAAATTAATTCCTAGTTTAGCACCCATGTCCTTATAGATAGTGGCAACAAGTAGATGTTCCAATAGATTCCTTTTCTGCATCAATAGCCTAGTAAGTACCTATAAACCTATGAAAAAAGACACGAGAATATTTTCACATGCATACATAAAAACATATAAATATACAAAAAAATACATATTGTCAGCTTGCAGGCTGAATAAATGTAATTTTCTTTGCAACTTCTAGGTTTTAAGAAAACATTTAATATTTATAGATTCATTTAAGCCAGGGTGTTTATCTGCCTAATTTGAAGTTTATAACTACCCCCCATCTGCTGGTTCATGGTCCACTTTATAAAAAATAATACCTTTACATTGGAAAGAATATGAAGTATGTTTAAATGAAGCGTTATTAATATGTTTGTTCTTAATAGTAGTTTATTTATTTATTTATTTCCAGTTTGATTACCAGGGAAGTCCACTGGGTCAGAGTGACCCGTTTTCAGTGGAAGTCCAGGGAGAAAAACTCCAAGATACATAATACAGATAAGGTACAGAAAAACACGGATGTCAGTCTTACATAATATGGAAACAGTTACAAGTAATACCTTGAAAATATGCATAATAAGCAGAAAAGCACTGAGGGTGGACTTATTGTTTATACATTTTCTTTAGTGTGCACACTCAGATATTAGGTGAGAAGATGTTTTATATACATACTTTTAAGTAAAATGAGGATACACTATACATGCACAATTTCAGAAAAGAAATTAGTAATGGAAAGCTATATACAATATTTACAATGATGAACCATAAGAAATAAGCAGCTAATAGAGAAAGAAGAGCAAATAAAATGCTCGTGGGAGCATAGCTGAAGGAGAGTTATTGAGGTTATCGATAGCTATTGCTATTGTATTGATAGTTATTGATAGCTAATGAAGAAGGGAGAGCTTAGAAAATGCTCGTGGGAGCATAGCTGAAGGAGAGTTATTGAGGTTATCGATAGCTATTGTTATTGTATTGATAGTTATTGATAGCTAATGAAGAAGGGAGAGCTTAGAAAATGCTCGTGGGAGCATAGCTGAAGGAGAGTTATTGAGGTCTTAGAAACCTGAGGGGGAAAACCCCAGGAGCATAGCTGAAGGAGATTTGTTGAGGGCTTAGGAACCAGAGTGGGAAAACCCCCCAGGGGAATGGACTAAGGAAGATTAGGTTGGATGGCGGCAATTGCATTTCCATTTTGTGGCCAGGTGTTTGGTAAGCTGACTTTTGAAGTTTTCTAAGTTTGGAATGGTTCTTAGAGAGGGAGGAAGGGAATTCCATGTTTTGCCTAGAGAGACAGCGAGGAGAAGTTGGCATGCTGTACTTTTGGGTTTGGGGATAGCAATTAGGTTTTGATGCTCGGATCTGAGAGTTCTATTGGGGGTGTAATGTGAAAGATATTAGTTAGCACTGGACACTTAGTTGGGTGATATACAAGTCTGTGTGCAGTGGTGTGTTGGAGGAAGTCTAAGTAGTTTGGGAGTTCAAGCCACTTTAGGGATCTTAGGGTAAGGCAGTGATGGGTAGAAGGTTTAGATTTGGTAGCAAATTTTGAGATTTTATTATAGCATTTTTCTAGTTTGGAGGAAATAGAGGAGGATAGGTTAGTTAGCGGGGGGGGGCTCCATATAATAAGGAAGGCAGTAGATAAGTGGTGGCTAGAGTACCCCTATTAGTATAAGAGAGGAAACAATTGTTCCTATACAGCATACCTAGCTTTTGGTGGGTTTTTAGTTGTATTTGTTTATATGTGGTCATCCCTACATAAAAATGCAAAACAAACCAGGACACTGTAGAGTAGTAATGAATTCAGTAGTAACTGCTCATATCTGAATTCATTAAAATAATGGAAAACACAAATAAACCTACAAGTGCCATTTCCTGTGTTGGTTGCTAAAGGACTGATGGAAGTGTTGTCCTTACCTTTCTATTTTTTTTCAAATTATTTATTCTTTTATACACAAACTTAGGTAAATACCCAATAATATTAACTAACTCAGTGTTACCAAGTAACACTTTCCAGTTATCTCCCATTATATTCTTAATAATGTGACTAGTTACAGTCATCTCTTAACAACAGGACTAATTTTCTCCAAAAAAGACAATGGACACCAGGCACTGACAGTCAGCAGTCCAAAACAAGAAGGTAGCCAAAAAATACGTGAAATAAAATAAATAAAATTTAATAGCCAAAACTTCACAGATTAAACGCAACGCTTTCGTAAAAACTTCATTAGAATCATACATTTCATTTCAGTACCACATTTTAAATATCCAACCCGCAAATTCATTAACCAATAGAATCTCATTAACAATTAAGATGCTCAGGTTTTAAAGAAACACATATACCTCAAAGCATACATATACCCTATATAAAACAAATCCTAAAAAAAAATATATGTATATATATATATATATATATATATATATATATATATATATATAATACTATCTGAACAAAAATACATACAAATCTATTCCAACTTTGCAAACATAATTTTGGTACAGTGGGAGAGACACATTCTTTTTACCCCAGTTTGGGGTAAAACCGAGGAGTTTATATCGCCTGTTTTTGGATAATGTTTTTGTTGTGTGGGAAAAATCAGTAGAAGAGATAGATTGTTTTACTACCTTCTTGAATAATTCTACCCCTTTCTTGAAATTTACCTATCAGGTGGACTCATGTACTATTAACTATTTAGATGTTACCATTGACAAGGATGTGGTGAATCGAAGGTGGGTCAGTACAATATATTGTAAACCCACCTATAGTAATAGCATTTTGCATTTTGAAATCAATCACCCATACCATCAGAAAGAGAGAATAATTAAAGGGCAATATATACAGTTGGCCCAGAAGGTTTCTGATTGGGGCAAATTTGTTAAAGAATGTGAAATAATGGGGTATATGTTTCAGGGGAGAGGATACCCTCATGTCTTGGTGTCTCATTTAATGAGTAATATTAAAGATAGAGGAAGTAGGGGTGATATTGTTTCCCTTATTAATGTTAGTTTGGGTCAAGGGGGACTTGGATTTAATAGAAATTTAGGAAAAATTAGGAAAGATCTTAGTGGGGCATTTATTACTCAATTTTGTAAAGAAGCGAGTTTTATTAGAGAGACCATTTATAAGTAGTGGAACATCTTCTCCCTATTTAAAGAAATGGCCAAGGTGGTTGAGGTTAAACCCCGTATTGTATTCAGAAGGTGTGAAACTTTGAAAAACATTTTTGAACATCCCACCATTGACTAAAGGCCCAGTATTACCTATAAGAAATGGGGTACTTACAAATGCAAAAATTGCCCCCAATGTAGGATGGTGGTGGAAGGGGATCAGATTGAGGTCAATTCCAAGATATTTAAGTCCAAGTCCCATAGTACTTGTAATACTATGAGAGTAGTATATGCAAGAAAGTGTAACAAATGTTCACAATTCTATATAGGTAAGACCAAAAGGAAATGTAAAGAGCGTTTGTATGAGCATGGGTTAGATATGAGGAAGGGGGGAATGCAAAATGTCCTGGCTAGGAATATTGCTAAACATCCAGAACATGACTTTGTTTTTTTTTTTTTTGTGTTGGAATGTGTTCCAAGGGACCATCGGCGGGGACCTAGGGAGGATATATTAAAAGCCAAAGAATTATCATTGCAATTGAAGTTGAATGCCACTGTCCCCCCAGGTCTCAATGACAATGCAACTATTGTTAGTATACTTAGATTAAAATCTTATATTGTATAGAATAGATCTGTATGTATTTTTGTTCAGATAGTATTATATATATATATATATATATATATATATATATTTTTTTTTTTTTAGGAGTTGTTTTATGTAGGATATATGTATGCTTTGGGGTATATGTGTTTCTTTAAAAACCTGAGCATCTTAATTGTTAATGTGATTCTATTGGTTAATGAATTTGCGGGTGGAATATTTAAAATGTGCTGCTGAAATGAAATGTATGATTCTGATGAAGTTTTTATGAAAGCGTTGCACTTAATCTGTGAAGTTTTGGCTATTAAATTTTATTTATTTTATTTCACATATTTTTGGCTGCCTTTTTGTTTTGGACTGCTGACTGTCACTGCCAAGGCTAATTTTCTAGTTCATAGGCTCATAGGTGTCTATTAGACTAATGACCACTAAGACACTTAAAGCCTAGCCATGTAACCCAAACGTGACCCACAACTTTGATTTATATTTGATTTGTAGGGGGTGGTTTACTGATTACTTCTGCCCATCAGAGACACAGAAGCCAGACCAGGGGTGAATTTCCAATTGCCCATCCATAGGTCCAAGTTACACTTTAACAGGGATAGGGAGGAACTCTGATTCACATGGATGGGGTGCCTGTTTCAGAGAATGGGAATTATCTGAGAAACGTATCTGTCTCTTCAACATGTCCTATTTATGTTACAAGCAAAATTTAGGTCTTTTAATCTAGTAGCTCTGATGCTGTTTGTTTTATGTACTGGATGTGCAAAAGGGTCATCAAAACGTGATCCAGGGAAGCCTTGTATGCTGGGCAAAGATCACCTCTCAGAAGTCTGTATGATACCGCTTAAAGAGACAGGGCTTTGAGACAATCAGTGTATGACATTGTGTTTACTCCCTGTATTCTTTATGTAAGGAACCTTTGTAAACATTCCATTTGCTGCATGTGTCTCCTCTGGTGAGAGTCCTTGGAAGTGTGTTTTCTTGCCTTAGGGGCTTAGTGTTTGGGACTCCACTGAGTGTGACAGTATGTATGGTGTTAGGTGTTGTTGGCCTTTGGGCTTGCTGAGGTTTAGCTTTGATGGCAGGTGGTGTAAGTGATCTTTGTTGTTTAGGAAGATTGTTTTTAAGTGTCTCAGCATACCTTAGTTTATGCGTGTGTTGTGTACTATGTGAGGTGGGTGTGTGTGTGGTTTCTACAACCTGATGTACACTTGTATGCAAGAGTTTAGCCAACAGTACTATTGTGTAGTTACAGGTTTTGCATTCTGTATCTGATTCTTTAAGGATTAAGTGGTTGTCAGTAAACATGAGACAATAGCTACATTGTCTCACGATGCCCATATCACCAACTTGGCTACAGAGAAGTTAGAAAATTGCATATCCATAATGTCCAGTCCTTTGATTTGTGAGCAACAAGGGGGTGGTGTATTTGGGATAGATGGTGCTTTGTTTGTGTAGACTAATAGGAGTGCTTTATTCAGACAGATTAAGCTAAACAGTACTTTTCTTACTGGTTGGTACCAAGTGATGTCCGTTTTGACAATGTAATTGATTTCTTAACAGTTTTATTCACATTTTAAGTTCTGTTTGTTTTATCTTTAACTTCTTTAGCTTCTGAAAGGAGAGGAAAAGACAAAAAAATTTTATTTTTCGCTGTGTGAGAGTGTGTGTGTGTGTGTGTGTGTGTGTGTGTGTGTGTGTGTGTGTGTGTGTGTGTGTGTGTGTGTGTGTGCAGACTGATTGTCTGCTACTTAATTACCTGCAAATTTGAGGAGAAAGGTATTGTGACTTGTCCATTCATTTAATTTAAATTATCTACTAGGCTCTGTGCCTTAAAGTTCATCAGAGACATAGAAGAAATGTACAATAAGAGGGGGGGGTAAAGACTTGTAAATAGTGTAAAAAAGTAATATCGGTAGTAATATTCAGAAGCGAGTTTACTGCTCGGAGAAAGGAAACAGTAAAGGGAGCTGAAACAGATGTAAGGGGGTAGGCAAGAAAGAAAAAAAAAGAATGAGTTAAAACACCCACAATGGAGAACCACGTTTACCAAAAACACATAAAGCAGCGAAAAGCCAGGGCTGTTAGCTATGACTCATTACGTTGTATGTGTCCAGGATCACTGAAAAATTATACTTGCAGGTTTTGTTTTGTTCCTCTCACAAAATCTGCAGTTTTTAGTGATATTCAATGTTGGAACTTACTGCCCAAGAGTCAGTCTGGTAGTTGGTGGACAGACTTGATTGATGGCATTTTTCTCTGCATTGACTGTTCTGATGATGGAAGTCAGTCAGTTTAACCCTTTATGTCCCAAGAATAAGTATAATTGTCCCAAAGCAAAGCAGAATGAAATATTTAATAATAATCAGGAACACAAACACTGTGGTGATGCATTTATGAGCAGAAAATGTCTCAGCTATTATCTAGAATATGTAGTTCTCATTTTTTAAGGTATCACATAGTGCTGTTCCTCAAACAAGCAGCCGCAGGCTACGTGTGACTGCAGCATATGGAGGTAAACCCGAAAGTCAGGAGCCAACATGGAAAGTACACATCCACACACTATGTAATTAATCAAAGTAAAAACTGAATTTGATTATTTATTGCATTGCTATTTACAGAATTTTAAACTGATATCTTTGTTTGCTTTTGGGATGAATGGCAAATTCTTTTTTGGGAGATTTCAATAACTTAATTTCTTGTAAACTTAAAGCTTTGGTGCTTTATTTTTCCTTTTTATTTCTTTTTATTTCTGTTTTGTGTGTGATAAGTACATTCTGTGATGAAGGACTTTTTGCTTTGCTTTTCCTTTTTTTTTATTTATTTATTTTTTTATTTATTTATTTTTTTTAAAGTCATTGGTGATTAAATTTTTTAATTATTACCTTTTTGTGGGGTATATTAATTTATTATAATTATGTATACAATTTGACTTCACAGTTTCACTAGTAATTAATTGTATGCGACAATACAACAATTTCTGGCTCTTTAAGAGGGTGGAAACATCACAGCAGTGTATTCAAGTAAATTTGATAAAGAGTGAAAACAATGTAAGAAAATGCTGCAGTATATGGTAAATATTCAATTACATTTAATGAATAATGGCAACAGTTTAACAAAATGTTGCAAAAATTAAGAAGCATAGTAAGTCATATTTTCTAAAAATATTCTAAGCCTTGTTTCATCATTCTTGGCTGAGTAAGAGCTACTGATCACATGATTCCTGCATTAAACCAGACAGTCAGAGAACTTTTCAATGACAAAGAGAATTAAACAATAGGTGTAAGAAAAGGTGAAAATGTTTCCATTCACGTTGATGAGGCAGGGACCACAAAGATTAGCCCTTTATGGCTGGAAGCTTCCCTCTGAATAAAGTTTTCATCATAAATTATAATTTAAATATATAAAAACTTTAGAAGACCAGGCTATTTACAGCAAAGGAATTGTATTCAGAGATCCCGTGCAAACATAACTGACTTAGCATAATCATAAAATACAAAGAAGCACACTTTTACACCTTTAGTAATAATCGTTTTCGTGAAGAGTGTGTAATTGTCAAGTTTTATTGGCAACATATGTTTCTTTGCACTCAAGTTTTGAAATAAAATCTTACTGCTAATTTCATTGTCAAGGGAGGGGGAAATAGTTCAGTAAACAATTTATTAATTCCTTTTCCAGTAAAAGATATAAATTATATCAGCCTATTTGGATTCTCCCAACTTATGTCCACTACTACATGAGTTGCGAAACACCATAATAAACATTCCACACTAGACTGGATTCTCTCAAATCGCCCTAATCTATTCTTACAATTTAGCTGCCTCCCTCACTCTCTTAGTGACCATTCCCCCACCTATCTTATTAGACACAAAGCACACTCAGCATAAAACACCATTTATAAACATATTTATACAAAAAAAAAACTTCTCCGTTGATATCTTTAATACCCTCTTAAAATATCACAACTGGTCCCCTTAAGTTATCTCCCCCTTGATGAAGCAGTTGACTACTTCAATAAGTCATTTCTAAGCATTCCAAATTCACTAGCCCTTATTAGAATAATATGCTGCAAATCCACACCAACTAATTGGCTGACTAAAGACACTATAAACATGATGAAACAAGCACAGAGCTTGTCTACATTATCAGTCTTCTAAAACTCAGGCTTCTCTTTATAATTACCTTCAACTACGAAATTTAGCCAAAACAAAAATTTGGTTAGACAAAAAATCCTACTACACCCTAATGCTACAAAAATTTAAAAACAGCCCCAAGAAATTCTGGCAATCCATTAAACAACTCTTAAATCCTGGTCAAGTCACTTCCCCTTCACCAACCATACTGAATTCCAGCACAAACATAGCAACCCAATTCAACTCTCATTTTATAAACTCCATTCAGACCTTATTATACAACAATATCTCTATCTCTCTAACAATCCCCACAACTCCAAACCATCAAACTGATACCTCGTCATTTCACCCCATCCAGACCTCATATATTAAAAAAGTCCTTCTTCAACCAAAATCCACCAGACTTACAGTAGATCAAATCCCAAATTAATTTCTTAAACTAGCAGCAGACTCTGCCTCATACCCAATCTCCTTACTTATTAACTGGTCCATTACTGAACAATATGGACCAGTACTCTGCAAAGTCTCCCATATTATTCCTCTGGATAAGGATGGCCCATCCACAGAATTATCCAACTATAGACCTATTGCCATACCTTCCCCCTTCGTAAAATTCTTGAAAAGTGTATTCATTCTCAACTACTAGCCTATCTACTTGAAAATCACCTTCTCTCCAAATCCCAACATGGTTTTAGACCAAGACATAGTACCACAACTGCATTATTAAGCTTCACAGACACCATCAACAACCACATAAATAATAAAAACATTGTCTCTTCCATATTCTTGGATATGTCAAAAGCTTTTGACACTGTTTCCCATCAAAACTTACTACAAGAATTATCTTCTATCCATCTTTCACTATCATCCATTACTTGGTTTCACAGTGATCTTTCTAGCCGCCAACAAGCTGTCATATGGAAAAATGAAGCCTCTACCCTGCTACCTGTTACTGTTGAAGTCCCACAAGGCTCTATTCTTGGGCCACTACTTTACTCCATCTTTACGAACAATCTTAATTCGGCTTCCACACAAGCTACTATTACACAGTATGCAGATGACACCACTGTCATCTGCGCAGCTCCCTCCCTGAACTCTTATCTGAAACTCAGACTGCTTTCTCAAACTTAGAGCAGTTCCTCAAAGTTAAGCAACTCATATTAAACCCAAACAGGACTAAGCTAATGATATTTTCCTACAATAAATCCAACAAACCCTCTACCCCATTTCTTATACTCTCCACCAATGGTACTGTCATTAAACCTGTAGATAGTACAAAGTTATTTAGTGCCACAATAGATTGCTCCCTAAAATTTGACAAGCACATTGCCCTTACCATAAAAAAGGTTCATATTAAGCTCAACTGCCTGTATAGGTCTAGAACATTCCTCACCCATTCCACTAGAAAAGACATTGCCAGAACCCACCTTCTGTCCACACTATTGCATGCCTCCCCCATATTTATTAATCTTAGAAAATCTGAACTGTCCAAGCTTGAGGTCTGCTACAATAAAATAGTTCATTTTGCTGCCTGTTTTCAATACAGAACTCATCATTGTGAAGCCCTGAAAAAGTTCCACTGGCTTGAGCTACCTAGCCTTATTTCCCTTAACCAACTAAAAATTGCTCACAACATCTTGCACCATCCTGATGACTGCCCAGCTCTAAGGAATCTTGCACATTCTTGTAATACCACCCGCACCCTCCGCTCTTCCAATAAACTGCTTCTAAAAGTCATGAAATCCAACAACTCTATTGGAGACTCCATAGTGACTGACTATATTACTAAAATATGGAACGGGATTCCCAATATATACTTAAAACTCTTACTACCTCAAAATTCAAACTCCTTCTTAAAGAACATCTAAACAATAACTGGTTCTGTCCCTGTATCACCCCTGGATAACTGTGTGACAACTCTTCTTAGACGTGTATCGTTTTCCCTAACATTTACAATATATTTAAACTATAAATACACTTCACTGTATCAACTATATGCCTATCTTACTTATCTTTCTGCCTGCATTAACTTTATTTTCTTATTATTAGACTACTTGTTATATGATTTTACTTTGTGTATGTTTAAATACTATGTAACTGTATACTGTAATAACTATTTATTACCATTAGTGTTTGGCTTATAAGTCTGTTACTGTATTATTATTTTTTGCTTTTGTATACTTCTGTGCATGCTTGGCTGCAGCACAAAAAAATCTGGAAGAATATACCTGCATTACTCAAAAGAATACAATTCCCAAAGCACTATTTTATATGAAAATGTTAATTAAAACTGACCTGCTGTGTGTGTGTGTCTCTCTCTCCATACATTGTAGCTGTAGTAGAAGGTATTCAGTCCTAATGAGAACATTCTTGGAAGCAGCAAGTGATTGCGCATTTGTTAGTGCTGCTTGGAGATTAGCACCAAGACCAGTAATCCCTATAGCTGTACAAAGGCCAGAGTCAAACCTTACACTTAGTAAACTGGCATTAAGTTTAAACCACCTTTTTATGCGACAGTTGATATTAAGAGAATACTGCTTTGTCCATGAGGAACATTTCAAAGCAGGGCAAAAAAAAAAGATATTATTTCATTTTTGACATCACTCCCTATATCTGCTTTCACCACTCACGTGGATGAGAATATTGTTGTGTACAGTGCAAGTAGGAAGCATAGAATGGCAGGTGCCCAGGCTGAATTTAATATAGTCAGTATATAAATGCCAACTTGGGTCTCCCCTGAAAATAGTCTAGAGGCCTAGTAGGACTAACCTGATCAACAAAACACACAAATAAATAATTAAATAAACAGTAGTTTTCTGGCACTAAAGAAATGTCAGTGTTAGACAGAGAAGATTAAGCAAGCAAATATGATTTCCCTGCAAGTGACTGAGGCTGAGTTGTTCAAATTCTAACTGCCAGAAGTCACTTGAATGAAGTCACTTTTTTTTACATATTTGCTGACCGGGTAAGCCCACTGGACAATTTGGTCTTTACAAATTTGACTCAGAATCACTGCAGTCACACAGTAGGCAAATGAAGGTGGAAGGGAATAAAAACACTGTAGCCTGGGCACAGCAAGCAGCGTATTAACAGCTCAGAGCTTTAGTTCTCTGTGCTAACTGCTATCCCTTTTACTGGGTAGTACAACCTAGGCTCTTATGGACAGCAAGATTGCTGTTTGCATGAGACTGAAGCTCAATGTAATGGAAGGTTCTCCTCTCCTCACTGTTGTGTGTGCTGTTTGGGGAGGGGGTTTGAGGATTATCCCTACACATGGGTGTGCACAGTAGCCTGCCCCATGCAAGATGGATTCCATGGAAGTTTGCATGTGAGTTTTTGGGAAAAAGAGTTCTTGATATCAGGTACTGCTTCATGAATTCATTCATTAGTTAGTTAGTTAGTTAGTTAGTTAGTTAGTTAGTTAGTTAGTTAGTTAGTTAGATAGATAGTTTTACTTTTTTATATAGCTGCTGTTTCAGTCTTTCATACGGAACTGAAAAATCACAGGCTATACGACAGCCACAAAATTACAGCCTAGAAATTATAGATAACTCTTCTAGCTGGTTGGTACAGAAATGTCAAGTTCCGCTCAACAAAAAATATGCACTGGCCCATCCTAGTTTGCAGCTGCCCCAGTACCTGATAGTGATGATGATAACACTGATTGGCTTGGAAAAAAACGACTGCAAACGAGAAAGACGTGTTATGTTATTGATATTTTTTTCCTTTATCTTCCTGCCCACATACTTTATGGACATGACAAACATTCTTGATCAGACACCAAAAACTTTCACTCATGACATCCTAAATGTCCTTGAATTGCATGACCACAAAAATGGTCACTTCACCATAGCTTAGGTGTGATATGTTGAAAGACGTTTCTCTCCACGTCTGAGAAGATGTTACTCTTAAAATATTTCTCCAGGAAAAGGTAAAAGTGGTGCAAATTCTTAATAGGCCAAGTCCACTCACATCTCATCAAATTAAGCAATTGTTATTTAATTATCAGAATTTCTAAGATGTGAGGCAAGGCTGCATCCTTCCCTTCATGAATGTAAGAAGACACAGGAACCTCTAGGTCACCACGAAGGTCAAAAAGCTCCTATTACTTCAGCATTTACAATTTAATCCTAACTTCCAGTCATGGTCTTGTTGGAATTCAAATATCTCCCATTTGATTCTTGGCTGGGGCGCCTTCTGTGTGGAGTCTGCATGTCTTCCCCATGGTTGAGTGATGTATAAAGACATGCAGGTAGGCGCTTGCGTGAATGGGTGTGCCTTCTTTGAAGGCTGGGCATCAGGCTGAGAACTCCACACTGTAAAAATCCACTGCCAAGCATTAGCAGATCCGAGTTCTGCTGTGGTGACCCCTAACCAGGAAAAAACAAAAGACATTACTAATAGTCTAATGAAGGAGTAAAGTCATAGTCTTCAGCAATCCACCTCAGTCAACAGATAGACAAGCCTGACGTACCATAACATTTTATGCATGTCTAGCAATGTTTTTTTCACCAATATGCACAGATGTAAGCAATAACTGTATTATGGTAGTGAAAGATGTCACTGTAGTAGAATATTCTACATCACAGATACTTAAAACTTTAGGCCCTGGTTCTTGTCTTCATCCATCTGGCATTCTGATTCATTTGTTGAGATCGTCACTGTTCGTGCCTGAGCCCACCTTGCTGATGTAACATGTATATAAAGTACAGCACACTGAATTGAACCAATCATAGAAAAATCTGGGTTTGGGGTTCATTTGGAGTCCATATCAGTGTGGTTTCTAAAGATATCAGAGTATCACAATTGTTATGAATTTTAATTTGGATATGCTCAAAGTCAGAGACTCGAGGCACTGAACTGCACAAAGTCAATGAATGGATCAGTCACCTACTTCACCCCCTATACTTCTTCATCAACCTTCTTGGTTTTGCCACACTTTCCTGTCCTAATTCCAGAAATATGTAAATAGGGAGATTTCCATCATGCACCCCATGCTAGTCCTGAACAGAAAGCTTCAGGGTTCCAAGTTACCTCCCATGTGGTTTTCCACATTTATAAGCTACCTGCCTAATACATTCAGAGAGGCAGCAAAAACCCTATACATTGAAAGCATGGTACTTTACTACACCATTTCTGGTCTGCATGATCCAAACATCAGACTGGCTGTCTCTACTCACTAAAGAAATTGTTCAAGGACAATATGCCGCCTTTCTTTTATTAAACATAAAGGTGCACGGTGTCCTACCTGCCCCAATTGAAATGATGTCCCCATGTACCATGTAAGCTTTACACCACAGCTGGGTTCATTGAGTAAGTGGTTCAGTTCAGAGACCTAAGACTCACTCTTGACTGCCATCAGCACTAAGGAAATGTGTGTCTCAGTTACATGAGACAGGTAAACCGAACAGTGAGCACGGCAAATGAGACTGAGAAACTACTGTTTTACTTACAAACAGATGGCTGCTCAAGTTAAGGTTGCCTCATTTTTAAAAGACCAAAGTGGGATTTTTTATGAAAAAGTGTAAATTTCAGGAGATCCCATGTCCTCACCCAGGGCAAAGGACTGGATTTCATTTTGTTGCCAAAATAAAAGCTCAGTTCTATAGAATTTAATTTGTTTATGATGATTCATATCAAATTAAGGTATTTCAAGCATAAAATAAATTATTTTTTCAGCTATTAGAGAAAATATATGAAGTATTTTTTGGCTTAAACTCTCAAGATATTTGCCATTTTTCAAGCTATTTTACAGGATGCAACTGCCCAAACAGGGACTCTCTTGTGTAAAGGTACATGAAAGAAGGAGTAAGAAGGCTTTGGCCTACTCACCTCTCCTTGGGGTGGGTTAGGAAGGGTACCTATCTTGGGCACATATTTTGCCTATGAATCCATAGTGCACACCAGTAACCCAGGAAGAGGCATTCTCATGCAAGGAGAACTAGACTGCCAAAGGGATATATTATTTGTATAAGTGATGCCCCCTCTTTGGACCCAGTACATACCCACCCCTGAACAACTGGCATTAAATTATAGAGTGAGAGATAGAGAGGTGGAAACATAATAATTAAAACAATGTTTTTAAACACTTTATGCTATGAATCCTCTATAAGATCACTTTTGATGCTGTCTACTTATGTTCAATTATTTATTTTATTGTATTTGTTCAAATGTAAGTAGCACTGAATCAAAGCCCAACATTATGGCAGACAGAATGAAGCAACATAACAAGACATCACAGACCATACAGGCAAACAGTATACTGTGATTAGAATTAACACACACACATATATAAAAAATATATATATATATATATATATATATATATATATATATATATACATACACACACACACACACACACACACACACACACACACACACACACACACACACACACACACACACACATATATATGTTAGAATTTTGCCAAATGCCCAGAATTTTACAATATTTTCAGTCTATTCCTAATAAAATTATTGGTTTTCTGGCAAATCATGGAGGACTGCCGTGCAGTCTCTTTATAATGAGAGACATTTGATTTTCAGATGTATGTTCTTGCAAAACTTCCTGTTCTATTAACTTTTTTTACATTTATAGGAGTAATATTTAAAATCTGTCCTTAATTTTGGCCTTGGCTTTGAACAGGCTTCTTGAGCAAAGAAGTTGAGATGAATGATAATTACACACAATATATTTATGTATGTACGTGTGCATGCATGTGTGTATTTGTATGTAATTTGTATGTATGTAATTTATGCATACATATGTACATACATTTTACACACTTTATCTCCTCATGGCATATACACCTCCAGGTAGTTTTAAGATTACTAGCTATATCATATGTTTGTGTGTGTGTGTGTGTGTGTGTGTGTGTGTGTGTGTGTGTGTGTGTGTGTGTGTGTGTGTGTGTGTGTGTGTGCCAGCATGCATGCGTCTGCATGTATATGTGCATGTCCTGCAAATGACTGACTGACCTCCATCTTGTCTCAGGATTAGTTTCTCTGCCATGCACCCACTGAATGCTTCTGGCTCCCCCACACCACTAAATTCCATAAAGATGGCATTGGGGAGGTAGCTGAATGTTTTCATAAGAAAGCCTAACATATAATAGACCTGTTAACAGAATTAGATACAGCAACACATGGTGTTCACAGCTCATAGAGTACATAGAAATAGATTTTTTATCTTATGAACACATAGTTCACAGAATGCTGCTTCCTAAAAGGAAACCAACCAAAACAGCTTTCATCAAGATGTTGCATCTCAATGAGATTTTGTGCCATCACCTGCAAAATGCAATGATCCCAGATGTAGGGCATCACCTGCAAAATGCAATGATCCCAGATGTAGGGCATCACCTGCAAAATGCAATGATCCCAGATGTAGGGCATCACCTGCAAAATGCAATGATCCCAGATGTAGGGCATCACCTGCAAAATGCAATGATCCCAGATGTAGGGCATCACCTGCAAAATGCAATGATCCCAGATGTAGGGCATCACCTGCAAAATGCAATGATCCCAGATGTGGGGATGTAGGGAGTGCGCATTCTATATAACTAGTATGGAAGTGTTTCCCTTATATAAGCATCCTGACTGTATGTAAATGTGTTTTGACAAATTACTTTTTGTACCTCATTTCCAGTGAGGAAATGGTAGTTAGCAAGCTACATGTCAGGCAATCATTTGCATAAAATTAAAAGCATTTAAACAGATTAACACTGTAGCTACATTTCAGGGAGAGGCATATGAAGTTATAAATAAATACTGGATCAGATAAAAATAGAATTGTAGACCTAGGAAATGCTACACATGGTCAACAGTAAGAATTGTACTACTGCATCAGTTTGGTTAAAAGCATTTAAATCTGGTGGTCTGTTCAGAATTTACTTCAGAGAGATGAACCATCCCATGAGTGAACATGTGCTACCTTCATTTTGATTTCCTTAAGGAATATGTAAGGCAGCAACATCTGCCGGGCCAAGTTTCCTTGAAAGAATGCCATGTGATGCGACAGCAAATTGCTCCTACATGGACCATGCTATATCACAGAGCTCACCCAGAATACTTATAGAAAGATAAAACAAATGAACAATCATAGGAATCTGTCTAGTTCCAACCTCACCAGCACAAGTGTTAAGGAAAAAAATTGTTGAGAGTGTTGATGAAAAATGATTGAGCTCATCAACAAAGTTTTAAGACTACTAGTTTTTCTTTTTTTTTTTTTTAATACTTATAGAAAGGATGTTAGAGCTGAAAGGAAGACATGAAAAGAACCTATAACAGCCAGGCTAAATTTATGATGCTAACAGTGGAAGTGTCAGTGGTTTACCTTCCCTAGTTAGGGCCTAGACTGGCTTGGTGATACCACTAAATTCTTTTATATGTGCCATGACTGCTGTCGTCCATGCCAAAACTTCTTCAATCAGTTTAAAAATTCCAGGTTGTATATTTTAGTCTTCTCAGCCTGACATATCTGCTGTTAGTATTAAGTGGCATAATGCAGTTTTGCACCCAGAAATTATCTGATGTAAAAACCTGGAGTAAGTTGCCTGAAAAAAGTTCCAAGCATGCACTTCCAGTTAGTTCCAGTTTATGAGGACTTTCACCTTAAAGAGTACAGAGTTATAGTTTTCTGGCATGTAAGATGTTGTACAGATTAGGAAACAACTATTGTGATTGCCTTGCTCTCGGTATTAAATCCAGTCTGATGTATTTCAAGTACCCTTTGGTCAAAGGTTCTAAAGTTCTCTAAGTATTATGCCTAACTGTGTGACTTTGAGCAAGTCACTTAACCAGGCAGTGTTCACAGACTGAGACTGAAAAAGGTCCATGTGGCTCAGTGCGCTGGTCCAGTTATAAATGTAATAATAATAATAATAATAATAATAATAATAATAATATTAATTTATTTATTTATTTAGTTAGTTGTCTTTGTTGACTAGGAAAAGTCCAACTGGATAAAACCTATTATCAGCCAAGGCCCAGGGAGACAAGCTCCACATTTAAGTTACATGTGATGCACATTTATAACTGCAGGGTGAAAACATCTATACATGTGCTTATTTACATCTTTTTTAAATATTTCTTACAAGAACATAGCATTTTAACACAAAAACAAGAGAGAAATTAACATATATTGGCTAATTATTTAACAGAAAAATAAAATGTAATGATAATTAATGGCTTATAACATGATGACTTCAGGGAAATGATCAAACTGGGGTGTTTTGAGGTTAACAATAGTTTGCAGACAGACGAGCAGTAATGTAGATTAAAAGTGATGATAAGAGAGACACAAAAGGACAAATTATGGAAATGAACAGGAAGATAAATGGGCGGAGGAAGGTTATAATTAGTGGTGGGGTGTGACAGAGGGATGAAGAGTAAGTCTAGGAAATGCATGCCATATGAGGAGGAGCAATAAGGTCCCAAAAGTTTGGGAAGTAAAGCAGCTGTAAGAGATGGAGACAAGTAATCATCCGAGTAAAGCTACCTGGGTGACAAAGAAGAACAGAGCCATCTTTGGCATAGGTGCTGTTAAAGCAAAGTTTTGAAGCTATTTAATTTTTCTATGTTTTACCTGTGTGGGGATTTCATTCCAGAGGTTTGAGACATAATGAGAGTATAGAGAGTCTTCACCAGGGTTGAATGTCTTACTGATACAATGTAAGAGTTATTGCTGGAGCAAAGGTCTCTAATGGCTGAATAGTACAGCAGAGTATTTTGTGATGCTGGGCATTTGTCTGGTGAGTAAAACAGGCTGTGGGCAATGATTAGTTGTGATTATGTCAACTGGTTTGGGAGATCAAGCCAGTTTAATTGCTTTAATGTAAGGCAGTGGTGTGTTTTATAAGGTTGATTGGTTGCAAATTTAGTGATTTTGTAGTAAAAGGAGGCTAGCTTAGTTTTACATGTATTGATATTAGTATGAATAGGGGAAACATATAACAGACAAGGAAGGAGGTATGTTGCTGCTAATGTAATCCTTAGTTGATCTGTCAGGAAGTGTCGGTCTTATAGAGGGACACCTTTTTTTAAGAATTTTTTTATTAATTTAACATATTTACAATATATACACAGAAAGGAAGAAATTCAGCTTCACATATTGGTATACGATGATAGGAACACATTGAATCATCAAGGTAATCTAATACAATTTACACATTAAGAGTCTTGGTACTTCAATAGCAACATTTCAAAGTTATCCCAAATCACTATAAGTTTTAGTATGATTTATAGATCTTATTATGATCACTTTTCACTTGTTTTTTTTTTTCACTTTTACAGAGTATTGCTGTTAAATTTAAAATTCTTTGTCTCTAGGGACTGAGTTCGATTTCCAAATTTTTGTAATAACTTTTGTTTGGTGAGTTTTCTTGATGGAATTAAGGATGCGGTGATCAAATCTGAGGTTGTCATAGGTTCATAGGTTCATAGGTTCGTACTAGGCTATCTGCCCTAAGGCATTTATAAGCCTAGCCAGAGTGTATGTGGCTTACACCACCCCTTAGGATGAGAATACTACGCCCTTTTAGGGTTTAGTTTACTATGCCTCTGTCTAGTAGTGACACAGAGATGACCCCTGGGGTAAACCTACGATCTCCCATCCACTCGTCGAGATTTCTCTTAAATAGAGTCAGTGAGGGGCTCTGCCTAACATGGACTGGGATTCTGTTCCAGAGTGTAGGGAGCCTCTGGGTTATGAATCTGTCCCTCCAGCACGTCCTATTTATTTCTGTGTTGAGGTTTAAGTCACTTGTTCTCGTGGCTCTGATGGATTTGGATTTTCTGAGGTGGAGCATGTCCATTAATTCAGGATTGGACATGGCCTTGTACGTCAGGCACAGATCACCTCTGAGTAGGCGGTATGCGACTGAATAGAGATGGAGTTTTTTCAGTCGGGTAGCATATGACATATGTTTAAGACCCTTTATCCTCTTGGTGAGGAACTTTTGGGGTCTTTCCAACTGCTGCAGGTGTTGGGTGAGATACATCCCAAATGGGGCATTGTACTCAATCATTGGCCTGATAAAAGAAGAGTACAGGGGCACAATGACCTCTCTTGATCTAGATGTGAAACCCTTCATGATAAGGTGGCAATATAGAAGGTCTTCCTAACCACTTTGGCAATGTGAGTATCAAATGAGAGGTTACTGTCAACCTGGGTCCCTAGGTCCCTGATTACCTCTTCCGTACTTAATGGATTACCGCCTATGTGGTAATTTGTCGGTACCTTGTTTTTCCCAAAGGGTATGACTATACATTTTTTGGCGTTCAGCTTAAGGCCATGGCTCTGGCACCAATTATCCGTTTCTATGAGGCCTCTCTGAAGGATGTTTGTGTCCGCTGGAGTATCAATTATGACGCCCAGTTTGCAGTCATCTACGAACTTTGTCAGCCACAATCCTCCTATGTTTGCCTGTACCTCGGAAAAATAAATGCCGAACAAGAGGGGTCCCAGGACTGAGCCCTGTGGAACACCGCCAGACTGGCTTAGAGTCTGACATAGCTCCAGCAACTCTGACCCTGTGGGTTCTGTCCTTGAGCCAGTTTGCAACCCATCTTGTGACATATGGGTTTACATTTAAGCTGGTGAGTTTGTCTATGATGCCCGAGTGGGGTATTGTGTCAAAGGCTTTTGCAAGGTCAAGGTAGGCTGTGTGAACTGCCTTACCCTCATTAATGGCCTTAGTGACTTTTTCAAAAAAGTCGACCAAGTTCAAAAGGCAGGATCTGCCCTTGACAAAGCCAAATTGGGTAGGATCCAATGTCTGTAGGTCCCCAATGTCTTTGTTTATGAGTTCTATAATGATCCTCTCCATAGCTTTGCAGACCAGGCTCATCAAGCTTATGAGGCAGTAATTTCCAGGGTCCATAGAAGCACTGCCTTTGTGAAGTGGGACCACTCTTTGGGTACGTATCCTGTAGTAAGGCTAAGATTAAACAGCAGCCTTATGTGTGGGTTTAGTTCCTCTTGGAGTTCATGTAGCACACAGCCCGGGACACCATCCGGTCCCATTGATGCTGTGTTTTTAGCTTTAGAGAGGGCGGCTCTCACCTGGGCATCTGAGATGTTAGGGAGGCTACACTCTGCTGGGATAGTTATTTCTCCTTTTGGGGGGGGAGGAGAAATTTGCACTGAACCTGTCTGCCAGAATGTTGGCAATGTCAGTGGGTTCAGTGTATTTTGTGTCATTTTGGACTAACTCTGAGCATATCTGGGAGTTTCCACCCAGGTTTCTAACATAGCTAAAGAAGGCCTTGTGATTGTCTTTTGTGTCTTTTGCGATTTTTCTCTCAAAGTTGGCCTTGGATGATTTAATGAGTGATCGTAGTTTTTTGCTAGTACTGATCAGAGACGCCTTCCCTTTTAGGGAATTTGCTCTGTCATGTAGTAGCTTCCTCCTCCTGTTGTAAAGTTTGTTTATGGCTGGGGTCCACCAGACAGGGCACCTGCCTTTGGGGGAATGGGTCTTGGTTTTATTTGGGATTGCATGATCCATGCATTCTTGAAGGTGCCCGTAGAAGGCATTTGCAAAGGATTCAGCAGTGTGGGTTGTGGTTTCCACTGTCCCAGGGACCTTGAAGGATACCACTTCAGTCTTAAGAAGTGTGAAGTTGGCTTTTGAGAAGTTCTTCACTGTGGTCTTTTGTGCAGGGTGTGGGGGCGGTATGTGGATTTCCAGTGAGATTAATTTATGGTCTGATCTTACCAAAGAGGGATATACTTCCGGTGTGGAGCATTTTGTCCCCATGTTTGTGATGATCAGGTCTAGTATATTGTCTCCTCTTGTGGGAATGGTGACTAGTTGTTCCATTGCATTTGAGTTTATGAATTCTAGGAACCTTTGGGCTAGGGTGTTGGGGCTTGAGTAATGTTCCCAGTTTATGTTTGGGTAGTTGAAGTCTCCCAAAATGATGGTATTTGGAGAGACATTCATACTCTCCAGTGTCTTCAGGAAGGCTGTGTGGGGTTCCTGAGTTTGAGAGGGTGGTCTGTAGCATGCTACAAACTGTAAGGCAGTTTTGCCTATGGTTAGTTGCACCTGGATAGTCTCCGATGCTTCGTGCGTTGCCACTAACCTGGAGGTGTGGGTATCTTTGATGAAAATGGATACTCCCTCCTTTTGTGGTTCGGTCCAAGTTTTGGGGCCGGAAAGCATGATATGAGGTAAAACCTGATAGTGCTGGGGTGCTCTCAGGAGCCTTGAACCAGGTTTCAGTCACTGCACAGACATCGATGTTCTCCATACTGAGGAGGGCTTCGAGGGCGTGCATCTTGAGGTTTAGACTTCTGGCATTGAGCAGCATTACCCTTAGTTTTTTTCCACTTGTGTTTTCTAGGGAGGTAGGTTTGTCATTTGAGCCTTGCCTGAAAAAGGCACTATTGGGGTGGCAAGAGCCTTGGCCAATATCCGGAAGCCCAGGGGTGACAGGTGCAAGCCATCCCTCATGAAGCAGCGTGGCTTGTCAAGCATGTCATCCCAAGCAGACAGACATTGGATCCCCTTAGAATGACACCAGTAATTAAGCCAATTGTTAAAACTGATCATTTTGTCTTTGTACTGTGGCATCATTCTTGGTGAGGGTAAGATGCTGCTCAGGGTCAGGGTCATACCGGCCTGGGCTACATAATCAGAGAGCTCCTCTATGTCTCTTTTCATGTAGTCCAGGGAGGTATCGCCTCAGGGCTTTCACACCGGCATGTACAATGACTGAGTCATATTTGTACTTGCTGTGGAGTGACCTGAGTGCTTGTGTTATGTGGCGGATTCTAGCTCCCGACAGGCAGCTTACTGTGACCTTTTCCTTGTTCAGTCTGGTGAGCGGATGCCAGTGTGTCTGACTATGGAGTCACCTATTACAAGTGTGTCTGGCATGTTGTTTGGCCTTAAGGGCTGTGACTGTTTAGCACACTGACTTTGTGAACTATGTGTTGCATGTGCTATGTCTTGAGGTGGTGGTTGCTTGGGTGTCTGCTTTGGAGGCCTCTGTTGTTTAGGTAGATTTTTATTCAGCGCCTCCGAGTATGTTTTTGTGTGTTTATGTGTTTGGTTTGCTGTTGTGATAGTTCTATGTGAGACTGGGTTTGTGGTGTGCGTGGTTACCTTCTCCTCCTGACTGGTCTTGCCAGTACTGAATTGAGAGAGCTCAGCCTCCAGTTTGGCTATATAGTTGCATCTCTCGCATATATTTGTATTTGTTGGGAGGAGGAGAGGGTTGTCTGTGTAGATGAGGCAATTGTAACATTGCCTCAAGATTCCCAGATTCACCAGCTGAACAGGAGAGGACACCAGCAACTGACCCTTCGACATGCTAGAAATAGTGAAAAAGATTGCTGTGTAACTGAGTCAGAAAGGACCTATAGGGAGATGTGTACTCAACAGAATTTAGGTGAATGAAGTACTTTCTTTTGTTTAAGAGTGCTTTACCTGTATAAAAATGTTTTAGGAGCAAGTGCTGAGCTTTTCAGATAGAGTATAGGCTGTTTAGATTGCAAGTAGAACAGTTCTAAGGGAAAAATTGAAGAGCAGACTTGGCAGAGCCAGAAAAAGTTTAACCGGCGCTGCGCGCACGACCGTGCAAAGCCATGCAAATGCGGATTTTAAGCAGTGAACTACAAAAGAGCTAGGAATGGTCCCAAACAACCAATTACTACAGCTTCTTGTGCTGAGGTCACTTCCCCCAAGGACAGGTAGGCTGCTCAAGGCTCCCCACTCCCACTGGTGAGCAAAGAAACTTCCTTCTATCCAAGTAAGGTAATGGACAACACAGGAACTACACCACAGCCCAGAATACAGCAATGCCTGTATACTGGTCTAAACTAGTCGAGAAAGGCGGGAAAACAAGGATTTTTTTTTGTTTTTTGTTTTTTTTGTAGAAATACACAGAAAATGCAGAGACAGTGATAAATTAGTTACACAGGCTAGCACACTTTAGTGGGCAGCCTCCACAGTTAAATTAAACAAACAAACAAGCAAACTTTCGATTAAATTCGACTAAATGTAACTTTAAGTGCAGATTTAAAAATAAATGCAGTAATCAGTAAAAAAACAGTTCAGGCTAGTTTAAAGTAAGCAACAGAAGCTATTTCCAGTGAAAAAGCAAATATACTTAAATCCAGAAGGTAGTCGCCGAGTTCCTTGTTGCTAGGACCACTCCTGTAAACCCACATGGAGCTTGTCTGAGCAGTATAGCCAGAAAAAAACACCCAGAGGTGGATTTTAAGCAGTGAACTACAAAAGAGCTAGGAATGGTCCCAAACAACCAATTACTACAGCTTCTTGTGCTGAGGTCACTTCCCCCAAGGACAGGTAGGCTGCTCAAGGCTCCCCACTCCCACTGGTGAGCAAAGAAACTTCCTTCTATCCAAGTAAGGTAATGGACAACAGAGGAACTACACCACAGCCCAGAATACAGCAATGCCTGTATACTGGTCTAAACTAGTCAAGAAAGGCGGGAAAACAAGGATTTTTTTTGTTTTTTTTTGTAGAAATACACCGAAAATGCAGAGACAGTGATAAATTAGTTACACAGGCCAGCGCACTTTAGTGGGCAGCCTCCACAGTTAAATTAAACAAACAAACAAGCAAACTTTCGATTAAATTCGACTAAATGTAACTTTAAGTGCAGATTTAAAAATAAATGCAGTAATCAGTAAAAAAACAGTTCAGGCTAGTTTAAAGTAAGCAACAGAAGCTATTTCCAGTGAAAAAAAAGCAAATATACTTAAATCCAGAAGGTAGTCGCTTTTTCGAGTTCCTTGCTGCTAGGACCACTCTGCAAACCCACGTGGAGCTTGTCTGAGCAGTACAGCCAGAAAAAAACGCAAGTAGTTTAGTTTGGCTACTGGTTTCTATTTTTCATTATTACTTGAGGTAATATGAAATGTGTGTTTCTGGTTAAGGTGTTGTTTTGGAGTAAATAGCATAAGCTTGGTATTTTTTGGCATAAAGCAGCAGGTTAGAATTCTTTAGCCATATCTCAATGTCAGTGAAAGATTTTTGAGTGATTTCCTGTAATTTTGTTATGGATGGGGCAGAGCAGATAAGGGTTGAATTGTCAATATATTGTATGTGAATGGAAAGTGGTAGCAGTATGACGTTTATTTATGAAAATATTAAATAGAAAGGGGCTGCATACTGACGCTTGGGGAACACCAACACAGATTGGTTGAAATGCTGAAAGGTTTTGTTGCCACTGTAAGATGATTCTCACAAGGTGTCCACTATATGATTTGCGCAACGACTTGCAAGCACCAAAGTTGTAAAAAAATAGTGTGCTGCTGCAGTGTGGGCCATGTAAAGTGGAATGCATTAGGTAAGTGATGCTATGTACCGTTGCGTCTTCAGTCAAGCTATTTGAAGAGAGGACATTCTGAGTTTGGTCAGAACTGCTATGACCCAAACATAGTAACATATTATAAGGAGAATAGCTGCTGTAAATCTGAGATGGCAGACTTCAGAAGGGCTTTTGCTGGGAAACAGGTAAAAAATATAAAAAGAAACAGCTTTTGTAAAGCTGTCTCAGATGGTCAGATTGTATTGCAGTGCTATGTGTTTGGGAACCACTTCAAACACATGCAGGCTAGTCTGGTCCAAATGTCAAGTGACAGGACAGCAGAACACAATGCCAATGATCAGAGATCAACTAGTGAAGAAGAGACATTGCAGGGCCAGGCAAGGGAATAGGATCAGCCAGCCAATAGTCTATTCTGCTGGTAGAGGTTAATATTGCACTACAAAAGCATTCTCTAGTGGAGACCAAAGGCCAGCCTTTAGAACAAAACTAGTATATACAGCAAACATGTTTAAGGCACTTCTTAAAAAAGGTATGCAAAGCTGCTGTTGCCTGGCTGCGGGACTGCACACATCTCAAGTCAGGGAACATACAATAGTTTTAGACAGAATAGCTCCTTAGTGAGGATGAAGTCCAGTTGACCACCCATTCAATCAATTAATCATATGCAGGCTAGACTAAACTGCTATAGCCTCATGCCACCTTGTCCATATGCACGGAAGGTTAACAGTAAGTTAGTGTGCGTTGATAGCCCCTTACAGGTGTGCCAATGGATTTGTTTCTGGTGTAAAGGTGTGCCTTCTGTACACCAAGTTATCTGGAAGGCAGTTTTCACTTTCTATCCTGATGATAGCCTCCATGAAGATAATATTACATCATTTTCACAGCAGGGACCAAAACTGAATTTTCTAAAATCATAATGTCCAAACAACATTGTACAGAGGAGAGCAAGGTAGCGTCTCCCAAAATCTGTGCCATTCTTGTGGCATAGAATCCACAGTGTACCCATTGATTTAGTTTAATGTGGGAGAGTTGCAAGATTGGAACTATAAAACTGGGTGGAAAAAAGTCTGTCATATAATCGTCTCAAGCTTATCACATGACAGTGGGTACCTGAAGGCATAACCAAAAAAGGTGCATGTACTTCTTTATCAGCAAATATATCAGTTTTATAAGTAGCCCACTTTAGAATACATCATTGCCTAGTGATAGATGCCCTTGGCTGGTTGGCTGCTTGAGGCCACAAAAGACATATGTATCTCATAACATAACCACACCACCATATCTGAGCTATCAGGTGAATTTTAACTACCTCTAAAAAACAAACAAGAAATAAATGAACATGAAAATTACAGCAACAAATGCCTTCTTGCTTCACTTCATTACATTTATCTTGCAGCTTTATCATGCACCTGAAGGTTGTTTTGGATCTCAACTGTTGCATATCTTTTTGCCATCTGAAATAAAAGGTAGTGTCTGGTTTTACTTCTAATTGTAGCCAGCAGGCAATTATCCTGGGTCTTTTACCAGAAAAAGTAAGCCTCTCTCATATGAATAGTATCCCCTTCAATGTGAGAAAGTTCAAGATACACGTTTGGAATTTAGTGTTTCACTGCAGTCTTAAAAGAATTAGGTTTTATTTTTTGAACATCTGCACAAATCTTGCATACATACTCTAACTTACATTCAAAAATGTGGCACCTGTGACAAACAGCATACTTTTACATGTATTCGGTTTTAGTATGCAAATACATGTTCTAGTGTCACACCAGCTTTTCTGACAGCATGCTGAGTTCCTGGCACAAACTGAACCGGGTAGCATCTGGTTTGCCACTGTTCTGTGAGGTACACAGGGACTGTGACATGACCATATGACACAGAACTTCTAAGCTGGTGAGTGCCTGTGACACAGAATCCCTGAAACAAATCCCTTATGTGAGCACTCTGGCTCCTAGAGAGGACCCCATGCCTTCTGTGGTAAATAAGTACTCAGCACAGCTCTCAATCTCTTTGCTCAAGAATCAGGGACAGAATCAGAAATAATGGGAGGGGGGGCAAAATGGTCCAACATTTGGGTCAAGCTTTAAACATTATTCTAATTCACTTAGGACTTTAATAGAACAAAAGATTTTGCATTAGTATATTTCTGAACAATAATGAAACTCTATTTTTTTGGGCATTATTGATTGATTAATACTCAGTGACATATCAGGAAAAAATAAAATAGTAAGAAAAACACAGTAAAAATATGTGGCAAAAAATAATGGACATTGTGTGAAATGAGGGACAGATGAGAGGTATGCTGCACAGTGGTCACCTTGTTATCATTAAATGACATAGATTTAGAAGCAGTCTGCTTTCCATACTCCTCTTCACTGCATCCCCCATTTGCTTTCTGGTGTAATCATTGTACTAAGAGTCCACCTGTTCAACCAGAGTGTTAATGTTTGCAAACTATTTTGCACAGGTAACCATAACCAGCAGCTTAGCTTTCTCATCATATCAGGAAAATATTTTCTATTAAACTGATTTTTTTATGTGTTAAAGACACACACACACACACACACACACACACACACACTATCATATGCACTCATGCACACATGTATATACACACACACACATACAGACACACATACGTACAGACGCACACACATAGACGTGCACACATGTGCACACGCTTATGCACTTGCACGCACACACACACACACATATACACACACACACACACACACACTATCATATGCACTCATGCACACATGTATATACACTCACACACATGCAGATATACACACACACACACACACACACACACACACACACACACACACACACACACACACACACACACACACACACACACACACACACACACACACACACACACACACACACACACACCATGCTTATTATCTGAGTAGTTCGCTGTGACTCATTGTTATCCCATGCCCAAGTGGTGTTGCAATGTTTCAGTCATATTTCCTCACCCTATTTCTTTAAACATGGTTGTGATAAGATCTGCTAAAACTTTCCAAATAACTGTGTGGTATTGCATTGTACCAAATACACAAACATCCCTTTTTCAACCAGAAATTGCACTAAGTTAACATCATTTCTCTGGAGCAGCAATGCTCCTCTGCCTGTTGCACTCAGTTGTGTCAGATTTTGGTTTCACTCCTGAAACAGCAGTTGCTCTTAACTCCGCCCATCTCCACCACCCAGCATGCCTGTATGATGCAACACTACAGTCCTGTGTCAAGTTGTTATTCCACTATAAATACCGTCCAACTAGACAACGCAAGGCTTGTGCTTCTAGCAAAGGGAAAAATAGAATTACAATTACAGATTCTTAGAACGCACAAAGAATGCATTTAAAATTCTGGTCTGTGTTTCTGCCTAGCACTGGAAATGGTATTAAAGTGCAAAGGAAAAAAGACATGCTAGTAGTTTTTGCAATTCCACAGCTGTTACTCATTGCTGCAAACAATGGAAAAGGTGTTCTGCAATCCTCACAGAGCACATACATTAAGAAAGCATTGAAAGGTCTGCTAGTAAAGTAAGCAATTCAAAAAAGTCTGTAGTAAGCCATATAACAGATCAGTAGTGTTTTTTTTTTAAACATTGTTTCAGACAGAAAGACTGGCTACAGGCCACACATCAGGTCTATTAGTCTGCTCTTGAATCGGAAAATGATGCAATCTTGTAGGTATGAACAGCTCCAACTACCACCCTCCCCCAAAAAGAAAGTTTATATGCATATCTTTGTAAGCTCCAGTGGTTTAAATTTTATACTGCATATGTTTATAAGCGAATGATAAAAAATGGATATATCAATAATGAATTATTGTATTATAAATATTTATACTTACAGTAATTCAAGGCTTTTCTATTCATTTGTTTAGGGCTTTGATCAAAAGATAATGACCTTATGAAATGGAAAATGCTGACCTTGGTGGTCACAGAGTCAACAGAAGTTAGGCTTGATGTATTAACTAGCAGAACCTACCCTGCCTCACTGAGAGAAGGAGTCCAATTCTAAAAATCGGGTAAGCAGTAGCATATGTTTAATATAAAGGTGCAGGGTATTGTTGTTAATTTGATAGCATGAAGGGACACTGGTTTTACTGAAGGGAATGACGATGCATTTCTTTGCATTCAGTTTGAGATAGTGACTAAGACACAAGTCATTGGTCTGCGTAAGACTCTCCTGAAGTTGAGGCCAAAACTAAGGGGCTGTGGCTGACCAAATCTGCGGACAACTGCAAACTGGGTGCAATTATTGAATCCCCAAATGATGCCAGTATACTCCAGGAGGGTCTTACGCAGACTAACGACCGGTGTTTTAGTCACGATCTCAAACTGAATGCAAAGAAATGCATCATCATTTCCTTTGGTAAAAACAATGTCCCTTCACACTCTCAAATTAGTAACAATACCCTAGGTGCCTCCGCAAGTAGTAAGAGATCTGGGAACACAAGTAGGATGCAACTTTAACTTTGACCACCATGCATCTACTGAAGTACGAAAGGTTTTCTACGTACCACACTTGATT
Organism: Protopterus annectens; assembly: GCF_019279795.1. Classification (NCBI taxonomy): domain Eukaryota; kingdom Metazoa; phylum Chordata; order Ceratodontiformes; family Protopteridae; genus Protopterus; species Protopterus annectens. Next base: position 1,269,074,641 of record NC_056746.1, on the reverse strand, counting down.
TGCAAAGGCATAACCTCTAGAGCAAAGGAGGTTATAACCCTTCTATACTCATCACTAATCAGGCCCATAATTGAATATAACACCCCTTTTAGCATGTACTGTACAAAGCACCTGCAGCAATTGGAGACACCTCAGAGGTTTCTAACAAAGAAGATCAGGGGACTCCAGCACATGCCTTACACAGACCGACTAAATTCCCCGTCACTATACTCAGTATCATATAGACTGCTTAGGGGAGACTTATGCCTGGCTTACAGAACAATCTCTGAACCAAACCTAATGAATTTGCTACACATTTGTAAATCAAATGGGACTAGAGCTACCTATTCCAGGGAGCTAAATATAGCCTGCGATTTGAATAGGATGTGCTGGAGGGACAGATTTGTCTCCCGGTGACTGCTGCATCTTTGGAACAAGCTGCCAATTCGTATGAAGCAGAGCACCTCTATGATACTGTTCAAAAAGGAACCAGGACGAGTGGATGGGGCACCGTAAATTCTTACTGGGGATGGTGCTCACAGCCCTACTGGACATGGGCAGTCATTACTAAATACAGTCCTGGGTATTGACTAGAGTTTCATTGGTATTACATTGGGATGAAACGGCTAAGGTTGAAATGACCTCCTGGTCAATAGCCTAGTAACCTCCTATGATCCTATGAACTTCAAATAATTAGCAGCAAAATATTTAAAGATTGCATAAATTATATGATTTAAAAATATCTAAGAAACTCCATCATTCTGTTACAAGTGTTAGTGTTAAAGAAGGAGAGTGGAAAAGAATAAAGGACAGAAACAGCAAAATCCCAGCATCATTTTCAGAGAAAAGTAACATAGGGAGTAAGAAATAAATAGCATGTATTTGTAAGGTGGACAGAGGAAAACCCATAAATAATGTTCAAGAAGCAAAGAAAAATAATTTCTAGGCTGTAGAGAAGAAAGAGGGTCATCGCACAAGAAAAAAAGGTAAAGTAGAAACAGGGAAAGCAGCAGAATTTCTGAATGATTACCTAATCTCTTAAATCAGTAATAAAAAATGGGAGCCTAATTTATTAGCATGAACATTCCTGGTACATAGTGACAAACACACACATAGAAACTAAAGTACATAGGTAAATACTAGGCAATTAGTTCTCACAGCATTTGAGCTAGGCCAGTAGTGCATATCTAAGTTTCCTACTGTTTCCCGGAGGGCAACACAAGGTAGACCAGAGAGACTTTGTGCGAGTTGTTGATATTTACTTTAAAAGTGGAAAAGGTTTGAAATGAGGCAGAAAGCTACTCCAGAGGTGGGGGATAGGCTAGGAAAAGAATCTATTGCACAACGTATTATTCATTTGATAATGGAAATTTAGGTCCTTTATATAGAATTGAGGAATCATATATTTGTTTCTGAAGATGTAGGAGAGCAGTGAATGCAGGCTTTTCAAGGCATGAAAGGCTCAATACAAGTCACTGTGGGACAGATTTGTATAAGGGGCAGGATATAGGCTGAGGGCTGCCAGTCAGCAGGATAGTTATGGGTCATAAAGCTACAGATCCTTTTTGGTAGGAATCTCTGAGGTCCCGCAAGTTTAGTGATAGGTTTAGTGAAGTACTTGTCAAAGGGGACATTATATTCAATAAAAGGACTGATGAGAAAGGACTGAAAGGGAAGTATGACTTCTGTAGAGGAAATGCCCCTGATAATAATTTGGACCAGACAAAAAGATTTCCTAACTACTGCTGAGGTATGATGGTCAAAAAATAAGGATTTACCCACAAAGATGCCTAGCTATCTGATGATAGTGTCCATTTGTACAGGTATGTCATCTATGTGGCACAGTGTGGAACTACTTTGTTTATTAAATTTAACTATAGTAATTTTTCTGCCTGTTGATGGTGCTGATTTGGAGTGGTATGCCATCTATGTGTCACAACATGGAGCTATTTTGTATACTAAATTTAACTATACTAATTTTGCTCTCTAATGATGGTGACCATTTGGAGTGGTCTGCCTTCTATGTGTCACAGTGTGGAACTGTTTTGTTTACTAATTTTAACTACAATAATTTTGCTGTCTGATGATGGTGATTATTTGGCATGGTCTGTCTTCTATGTGTTACAGTGTGGAACTGTTTTGTTTACTAATTTTAACTACAATAATTTTGCTGTCTGATGATGGTGACCATTTGGAGTGGTCTGCCTTCTATGTGTCACAATGTGGAACTGTTTTGTTTACTAATTTTAACTACAATAGTTTTGCTGTCTGATGATGTTGACAATTTGGAGTGGTATGTCACCTATGTGGCACAATGTGGAATTGTTTTGTTTACCAAATTTAACTATACTATTTTTTTTTTTTTTTAATTATTATTTTTTAGCTCATTGTTCTTGCAACAGTTATTGCCATGCTCTAACACTTTCTGGACAATTTGTAAACACAGGTGAATACATAACACCCAGTCTGTAATCATATAAAGCTTTGATAACCACAGGCTTAATAGGACCAGGTCCAGAACTGAGCTTTGCGGGACACCATTGCTAACATTTTCACTTTCAGAAGTGGCACCTGTGACTTTAACTACATGGGTTCTGTGGGACAGCCAGTTGGCTATCAAAACAAGAATATATCTATTTATGTTTGAGTTTCAAATCTGTCAATAATACTCACACGGGCAATGGTATCCACGGCTATGGCCAGGTCAAGATAAGCTATATGAGCTGCACAATCACCATTCCCTGTTTCATTAGCCATTTTGAAAAAATATATAAGGTTAAGGAGACAGGACCTGACTTTGACAAAGTTGAGTTGGTGGTGAGAATCCAGGACTAAAAGCTTATCAATATCTAAAATTAATGAGGCCAGAAATTATATGATCCATACCTTTACATATAAGACTGTCAAGGCTAATGGGTCTATAGCTACCAAGGTCAAAAGTTGGGGAACATTTCTATAGGTGGGAGTGCAATGGTTATTTTTCACACTTCAGGAATGTAAACCGTGGAAAGGCACAGGTTGAAGAGGTTAAGATGGGGTGCAGATAGGCCATATTTGGCACTTAATAAACAAGCATCCTGGTATATTACCCAGTTCCATGGGCATGCTGTTCTTAGCTTTTGAGAAGACTGACAGAACTTATTCCACGGTAATTATGGGAGTGACTGGGATTAAGGAATCCGCGGAACATTTATAGCTGTGCTTAGAGTTAAAGTAGCACTGAATTTAGTCAGCTAGCCCAGTAGCTTTTTTCTTTAGGTTTGAGTGGGCAAGCTTTGAACACTGGTGTGCATTAATTTATAACTGCCTGACATAGTTAAGAAAGGATTTATAGTTAATTTGAGTGTCAATCACTATTTTTAAGTTCATATTCAACCTTAATCTTCCTGATAGAACTTTTTAGTTCCTTGCTAACAAATTTAACTGAGCTCTTTAGGTGGGTAGAGTGTGATTTCTTATAGACATTAAATTGTTTCATACTCTTGCTATATAGTTTATTTGTACAGGTATTCCAACGGAGGGGGGGGGGCTGTTTTGAATTTCCCAGTATATTTGGTACAGATAGTGTCTACTTTGTCAATATGACAACTTAAATATTAGTAGAAATCAGAGACTTAGGTGACTGCTTTAACAAAGAGATCAGGTGAAGGGAGGATTACAACCAAAAACAGTCACAATTACTTCCATGATCTTTGATATCAACACATACAGCTCAGGCCTAAAATTTAATTCAGTATTTTTTATTAAATGTTAAGCATTTCCATCCACAAAAGTTCATGGACTTAATGAGAACAGTTCTGATAAAGTCCATGAATTTTTGTTGACAAAAGTGGTTAATGTTTAATTAAAATACTGAAATAAACTACAGATCTGAGCTGCACGTTTATATTGAAGAAAGCAGGAAGGAATTGTGAAAGTTTTTTAGTCATTTTTTTGGTCAGAAAAGTAGGAAGGATGGGCAGAAGGGTGCAGCCACCCTGGGTGCATGGTGCTCGGGACTGTGATCACCAAGTTCAGTTCCTGTATTCCTCCGTACCTGTATTTCTGAATGCCAATACAGAAATACACTTCACTTCTTCTTGTATGGTAATCTGCTGTAATAAGCCAGTTGGTATACGAGCCAGCTGGGTCTACTTCAAATGCTCGAAGTTGCAGAACATCAAATCACACATCATCAAGGACGAGATGATCAATGTTCTACAACACCCAACATGAAAGTAGACTAAATTAAAAAAAAGATAAAAACTCTGCTTGTAAGTTCCCCTGCACCCCTACACCCTCTGCTACTTAAATATGCCAACTCCGAGATTGTACTATTTATTTATTTATATTTATTTTACATTTGTTGACCGGGTTTGTCCGACTGAGCTGAAGAGCCCTTTTTCAGCGGAGGCCCAGGGAGAAAAGCTCCAACATATTATATCATTTTCATTATAAATTAGCATTAAACAGCAATGTTACAGGATTATTACAAGGCATTAAGCAGCAATACAATGTTATACAGTTCCCCTCTTCACTGTAGTGCGATCTCGGAGTTGGTATATTTTAGCAGCAGATGATGTGGGGAGTGCAGGGAGACTTGCTTCCTGCAAAAACGTGAAATAAGAAGTTTTCACATTTTATTTATTTATTTTTGAGTTCGATATTGTAGAACTTCGATCCTCTGGTCCTCGATGATCAGAGGTTCGATGTTCTGCAATTTCAATAATCTGAAGGTGACCCCAGCTAGCTATGGTCCTGCATTCTGAAGCAGGCACCGGGCATTATATAAGCCAGCTATGGTCCTGCCTTCTGAAGAAGGGACCAGGCATTATATGAGCCAGCTATAGTTCCACTTTCTGCCATTTAACCACTATTGGGCATTTTGTTTTGGTTAGAATGATGATTACAGCAGAAATTCTTTAGATCATCTAGTAGTTATGTATTTTTTCTTTTTTTTAAGTAAATGAACATGGATAAATTAGCAGGGGAAGTTCAGCCTGAATAAATGGAAAAGGTCACTGATCTATGGTCTGATTTGACAAGGTGCAATGATACACAGGGAAGTATGCAGGAAGACGCCATAATAGTCAGAGCAAGATCAAAGCTACCAGGGATCTTAGCAGGAAGTGTGTCTATTTGTTACTAGCAGTTAGCATTTATAAAGACAAGGAAGCACTGCACGTTTGCTATTTGTGGTGTAGGTCAGCCAGTTTATTGAGGGATGCCTCAAATCACCCAGTACAAAAGTGTTTGTATTAATAGGAATTTTAACTAAGACATTAAGGTATCTCTCATTATTGATATGAGAGCTGAAAGGTGGTCTATAATTGTATATGAAACAGTACTTAATCCTTTTAATTGTAACTTGGTCTTCTGTGAGTTCAAACTGTGGGTCATGAATATGACGGAGTCTTGGCAAAAACTGATTACCCCTCCCACCGTGTTGTCAGTAGGCTTGAATGCATCGTAGGCACTGAACCCAAGAAGAGAGAGAGAGAGAGAGAGCGCTAACTTTACACTGAAATCAAGTTTCAATAGATCCCAAAGCCCAGATATGTTATTGCTCAGACAGCTGGCAATGAATAAAGCTACCTTAATGTCATCCAAATTGGAATTTAGTCATCTGGAATGTCCAACAGTTAGACTCTGCTTAAAATGGCAGTAGGAGGGTAGCAAAGGTTTGATTGGAATGTGAAAACCCTGAAAAGAGATTTTTTAAACCATTCCTGGCAAAGCAGGAAGGATTGTAAGCCATCATATCCCCTTTACTGAGGAAGAACATCGTATCCCCTTTACTGAAGAAGAAGCAAAATCAGCAGCAGTTCAGGGGAGTGGAAACTTGGATAATATTGAGGGAGTGATGGTCTGCCACCAAGTTAATTAATAAATAATCTGTTTGTAGGTCCATTACAATAAGCTTTCTTCATTTCACTGTACCTAAGAGGCTCATTGCAATGGATAACAGCTGTTGTCCTCCCATTTTGTAAGGGGTGGTAATGTAGGATGATCCAATGAACAATAGGCTGACTAGATTGATGTTTGTCCTTAGAACATTAACAGAAATACATAAAGAACAGAATAGCAGGGCTTATATAAGGGCCTGGTGTAGGAGATGATTGCTTTGCAAAAAACATTCACTCAATCATTTATTCATTCCTTCTCCAATTACTATGTAATCCAGTTCAATGACATGAGGTAGAAAGAGCCCCTCCCAGCAGAGAAAGCAAAGACTACCAACACACATGTATACACACACACACACACACACACACACACACACACACACACACACACACACACACACACACACACACACACACTCACTACTGGTACAACTGACCTGCTTCATCTTGGTGCACAAATGGTCTGCCCCTATACCACTGGTAGAGCTGACCTTCCACACCTTGGTGCACAAATGGTCTGCCCCTATACCACTAGTACAGCTGACCTGCTGCACCTTGATGCACAAATGGTCTGCCCCTATATCACTTGTACAGCTGACCTGCCACACCTTGGTGCACAAACGGTCTGCCCCCATACCACTGGTACAGCTGACCTGCCACACCTTGGTGTACAAATGGTCTGCCCCCATACCACTGGTACAGCTGACCTGCCACACCTTGGTGCACAAATGGTCTGCCCCCATATCACTTGTACAGCTAACCTGCCACACCTTGGTGCACAAATGGTCTGCCACAATACCACTGGTACATCTGACCTGCCACACCTTGATGCACAAATGGTCTGCCCCTATACCACTGGTAGAACTGACCTGCCACACCCTGGTGCACAAATGGTCTGCCCCTATACCACTAGTACAGCTGACCTGCCACACCTTGATGCACAAATGGTCTGCCCCTATACCACTGGTACAGCTGACCTGCCACACCTTGGTGCACACCTGCCCCATTCTATACAAATAGTTCACCTATTTGATTCATTTCATACCTCAAATGATATTCCCCACTTAAGTGGAACATCTGTCAGCCCTCACCTCAGTGCAGCCTGTCCCACACTTTATCAGTGGTATAGCCTGTCTCATGTCAGTGAAAAAGTGACTTTCCCCATTCTAGTAGCACACAGACATAGTTTACCATGGCAATAAGTCTGCCCTTCCTCATTCCAAATAGACCCTTAGTGGGTTAACCGAATGCATCCATCCTGGAACTACTGAAAGCTTTCACAAGGTAGCACTGTACATTTTTAATTTAAGTCTACAGGCAGGACTTATTATATCTGGGATGTACAAACATCAGCAACAGTCTGAAACAGCATTTTTTACTATTTAGAAACTTTAATATAATGTAACATTTAATTATAAAGTCACAGTAGCCTGCGTTTTTTTTTCTGCCTTACCAGAGTTTGACTCAGACTTCTTGATACAGTGAAAGTGAAAAGAGAAAAGGTCTGCAACAGATTAACTGAAAATGTGGTGTTAAGAATACCATATTCTCACTTAACAAAAAAATTCTCTTTTTCTTGACAATGAGTATTCCTTTCTTTCACCAAGTTAAAGAAGGCATAAAGGTTGTTTTTTTTTTTTTTTTTTTTTTTTGCTATGGGCTTTCCTTTCTCCTGGATGCTCTACTGACTTGTCTGTTCCTTGTGGATGATAGTCCTCTAGTTCATTCATTCCCTATGGGAATAGTTTGTGGACACCAAGAATGGCACCATCATTTATGAGGCTGGAGGGTTTTTTATTTAAACCCCAGGCCTCTCTGTCCCTTCTCATTCATATGCAAGTAGCTGGAATGCAGTTGGTGTTTTCAATGCACTGACATTTATCCATGTGATGTGATCAATTGGCAACCCTCCCCACCCCCACCCCACCTCAATTGGAAAGGAGCACCTCTGCGTAATCCTGGTCTATATCAGGGATTCCATCTCTGAGACTGCCTCCCCTCCCCTCATCAAAATGGTAATCAGGCTAACCCTCATCATTCTTGTCATCTCTCCACCCGCTCCCCCAGTGATAAACGCACTAACTGAACATGAGTCACCTGGGCCGTAGTCGAGGTATAATCCCTCTATGCAGTGGATCATGAATGACACTCGTATCGTTACATTCATATGATAGAGAATCTAAAGAAAAGTGAATATAGTATGATACTTAAAAAGAAAAACATCACTTTTCTGGGAATCTTCTGCTACTCTGGTTACCATGACACAAATGGGAACAAACAAACACCTCTGTTTTTATTGGTTATTGACAGCATAAACCAGTCAATCAGTAAATGCTCAAGTACCTATATTTGACAGCAAGTCCAACAAACTGCATAGAGATAACTTGAAATGTGCACAGTGCTAAAGATCTATAGGATCTGTGTGAGTCAGTGATATTTAAAATGCATTTGTCATATGCAGACACCTTCAGAATCAAATTATTTCTGCATTTCACTGTGTAAGTGCACAGAAGTCCCCAGAGGGTAGTTTCCAGTGAGTGGGTGTGCTTTTTCAGTGACACCTACTCCTTTTCAAAATAAAACTCAAGATGAGCAAATAAGTAATCCCGATTGCTATGTAGTGGGTGGAGGTGGAACTTCTAGAAATACTGTTTTCTTTCTACTGTGCAGCACACATCAAAGTGCAACTCAGCAGAACTGCAAACGCTAGGAACACAGCCAAGTCAGCACTTTTATCATGGCTGCCATAATCAGTTGCTGTCACTGCATCCTTCTCCTACAAGCCTTTTCATGTTCTTCTTTCCATAAAAGACCTTAGGTTTTCACCTCTGCTGTTTCTAGAGCACACAGATCCTTTGCTCCATGATGTAATTTCCATCCCATCTCCCAGGCCGGGGACATGCCAATATCCTCAAGCATTAGTCCAGTCCACACGGAGTTGTAATTAGTTGGCACCTGATAGGGCTTAAGTTTCTGAAATATTCCTGTCCATGTAAGAAAATGGCATCTTCATTCACTACCATAACTCATAGTGTAAGTATGAGCACATCTGCAAATAACAGTGCACTGGTGGGCCTTGGCTAGAAAGACATCATTACTAGTTCCCTACCAGCTGTGCAGAAGTTTTCATCCAATGCTTTTGCAGAAATACTTATACCTTTGCAAAATTCAGTACTCCTTGACAGGACAGGGGAGCTTCCATATACCTGTTTATTCCTTATAGAATCGCAAACTTACCCCAAATTCCAGGAAAGTAGTTCTACTACTCAGTGTATCAGTCCAAATGATCCTAATGTTGCAGCCCTGAGTAGAAGTTTCCACAAAAACAGTACTTCATTCACAAAAATATCATGTGCAGCTCTCAAAGCAGAACTATGTCAAAAGATTTTTGAAAATTACACCAAAGTACAAATAATCGTACAAAGTCAAAAAACCTAATTTAACCATAGGTCTAAAAATGTGACAAATTTGTCTGCCTGCATAATACATACAATAGATGTCTACTTATTCTTTCTCTTTTTTTACTATTTTGACTATGTTTTATTTGTTCACTATATCCGTGTACTAGTTTACATGTCAGTGTGTGTGTGTGTGTGTGTGTGTGTGTGTGTGTGTGTGTGTGTGTGTGTGTGTGTGTGTGTGTGTGTGTGTGTGTGTTTTGTCTGTATTCTGTGCTATGCCTTGAGCTAGCTGAGTGTTTGGACAGGCTCCAGCTCCCTATAGTCCTGCACTCAGTAAAGCAAATAAATGGAAAAAGAATGAATGAATTAACATGCAGGATAAAGCCAAAATTAATAATCTTTTCAAATCTGAGAACAAAACTATGTGCGCGTGTGAGTGTATGTGTGTGTGTGTGTGTGTGTGTGTGTGTGTGTGTGTGTGTGTGTGTGTGTGTGTGTGTATGTGTGTGTTTTGTCTGTATTCTGTGCTGTCTATGCCTTGAGCCAGCTGAGTGTTTGGACAGGCTCCAGCTCCCTATGGTCCTGCATTCAGTAAAGCAAATAAATACAAAAAGAATGAATGAATGAATGAATGAATGAATGAATGAATGAATGAATGAATGTAAATGCAGGATAAAGCCAAAATTAATAATCTTTTCAAATCTGAGAATAAAACTACGTGCGCGTGTGAGTGTATGTGTGCGTGTGTGTGTGTGTGTGTGTGTGTGTGTGTGTGTGTGTGTGTGTGTATTCTGTGCTGTCTATGCCTTGAACCAGCTGAGTGTTTGGACAGACTCCAGCTCCCTATGGTCCTGCATTCAGTAAAGCAAATAAATACAAAAAGAATGAATGAATGAATGAATGAAAATGCAGGATAAAGCCAAAATTAATAATCTTTTCAAATGTGAGAACAAAACCAGAAAGAATTTAAGACAAAGGCTTACACATAGGGGTTTTTTTTTAAGTTTTAGAGCTGTTCACTCAGAAAAATACAATAATATAAGGATTTCAACATGTGTAATCTGAAAAATACTAATCATTTATTTCATTTAACTGGTGCTGTTTTCTCATAAAATTAAACATTTTTGTAAGTCAGAGAAAACTTATGAGAGAAAATCAGGGGGATTAATAAATAATCAGAAAGCTGGAATACCTGCCAGTACGTTTGATACACCAAAGTTAAAAATCTGTCAGGACATTTCATCCTTGGATACCACAATGTGTAGTTATGCCAGTGGGAAAAAGGGCATATATGTATGCTATAAAACTGTTCCCCTCCCATAAATTCTGCCAGCGTATTACACAAACGTATCGCTATGAGCTGTTAATGAGTCTTGTGATGGAGTTATGGGTTTGAGTCCCTTGGTCTGCAAGTCACACAGTGTAAAGTTGAATAAATTACTTAACCTATCAGTGATCTCGGCCTTCACTGCAAAATGGCCCCTGAGGTTGTTGGATCTACCCAGCTATAAAATTAATTAAAAATAGAAAACACTCCGGCATCAGGGCTGTGGTGATGAGTCAGTTGTGGTTATAACAACATGCTTACATTGCTATATTTTAATGGCACATTGGAGGTTTAGAGGTCCAGTCTCTGGTGGGACCATTTCTGTCAGAATCCAAGAAAATGTTAGGAGTATGATGGCACTGTTTGGGTGGGGTATGCCGGAGGCGTATACCGAGTCTCCACTCTGTAGGTGAACAAGCAGTTCTGGTCACTGCTGGTCCTAAAGTTGGTGCATGCCAAGATTTAAAGTAGGTGTGTTTCACTGGAACAGCACTCACTCATGGGCTTCTTTCTGGATTAAAGGAAAATGAAACTCTGCAAAATAAATTCACAAGCTAAAATAAGTCAATAAAGGCTGCTAACTTTCCTTTAATTATGCAAAATTTACTGTTTCAATACAGAATGCATCTCAAAGTTTACCATGCATATACATTTGGTCAAGGTGCTATAACCTAAATTATGACGGTGTAATATTCTGGCAGAATTTATGAGATGGAAAGAGATTTGCACTCAGTAGGATATTTTAGGGAAACAATGTTTATAATGTGATGTGCTCTAAGAAGCTAAACCACAACAAGGCTGTGCAACTGAGGTTTAAAAAATGTAGGAAGTCACATCTGTGAATAGCTGTTTACTTTTCAGTGATCTTGTTAATTTCTTACTGTCTCAAAACTGATGTTATGACTTTTTCCTGCATATCATCATCTGCTTAGATGTATGAAAAAAATAAGTTCTCATCAGCAAGAATAAAAGGAAGCAATAGAGACTTCTCAAAGGAAAATTTTGTATGTAGAAACTCCAGTGAGTTTGAACCACTCCACAGTTTTAATATCAGAGGACAACCTTGTGTGTAAAACAGCATAAAAACATAAATGAAAGTATTTTCTTGTGCTTCAATACCTTTTACAACCCCATGTCCTTAAACTACTGAGTTTGCATGATCTCCCCATTTCATGCTAAGGTTTTTCTTGGGTACTCATGTTTCTTTCCATCTCCCACAAATGTAGTGGTTAACTGACAGTTCTGCGACTCTCCATACTTACTGCATTTATCCTTTCTCTGCTGGCCCAGGTCATGGCTGCAGAGTTCAAAACAGAAATAATTCATGTACCTGGTTAGCAAGTGAATAAATTAAAAGGGAAGGGTGAAAGGGCTGCAAGTCAGTAAGATGGATGTGGAGAGGATATGAGTAGCAGATAGCACTAAATTTAGAAGAGACATAAAAAGTATTATTTCATGGAGAGGGATGTGGTAAAAATAGAACAGGTTACGTTACTGTTGGAGACTGGAACTTGGAATAACAGTTTTAAATAAGCATGGGAATGGTGGAACAGAAGTGGAAGTAAAATGGGGAGGGACAAGTGCAGGGTTATTTATGGCTTGTCGTTAGATTAGATAAACATGCCAGTCTGCTTCTATCAGCATAATTGTATGTTCTGATGATAAAAAATTGTGACATTCCCCCAACAGGCAGAACACAATTTAAACAGTAGTAGGGCTAACACAGTTAACAAAAAAAAAGTGTAATAAATAAATCAGCTAACAGTCACTCTAGGTCACCTTAAAAGTATAATGCCACCTGGATAACTGCGAGCCAAATGAGAGCACAATTAAAAAGAGAGAACACTGCCTTTACAGCATATATACATACAAACACTGAATGCAGAGGTCACATTGCTAACATTTTGAGTGAAGCAATTTACCAAAGTTTTGCTCTAGTGTTATTAAAAAACCTCACCAGTTGTGTTTTTTGTTTCCTTTACAAACTTGTGGACAATGTCGATGGAGTGGAGACAGGAAGGAAACCTTTGGTCCAAAATGTTCTTATCTATTTCTCACAAGGTGCAATTATTTATTTTCCTTTTCCCTTTGTATCAGGTTAATCTAGGTTGTGTATCCTTCCCAATTTGGGCTAAGATTAGGGACATCATTAAGGTCAGGACATCAGGCAGTTTAAATGAAAACTACAAGCAAATATCATGATTTCTTCTCATAGGTTCATAGGTTGGTACTAGGCTATCGGCCCTAGGGCCTATACAAGCCTAGCCATAACAATTCCCTGGTTATTTTTTCCCACAATATTTATGAAATCATGAAATATTTCTGTTTTTTTCTTTAATGAAACATTATTTAATCCAACCATTACTGAGGCATGCTGTATACAATTGTTTATTTCCCTTTTCCCTGGGCATCAAGTTAATCTAGGTTTCAAGGTAGGCAACTGGAAGAACAAATCAGCATAGAAATAAATAGGTTATGATAAGTTATATATAAGTAAATGACATATATTCATCTCTCCATGTACAGAAAGGACAGTTACAGTTAGACAATAGAAAACATATTTTTAACCTTTCCTAAAGTGTTAGTTGTATATTGTTGAACAGCACACCTATGAATGACAGAAAATTTGGCACCTATAGCAATGTTTGGGGAAAAATTAAAAACAGACTATTAAAAAAATCTACCAACACTCTCTTCAGAGTGGGTACCTTCAGAAGCTTTAATAACCACAATTACAATCTTCAGAAGAGCATAACTACAAAATGAGATTTGGAAGAATATATACTACATCTGATGCTGTGGTATGTTATTATTTCCTCCCACTAAAAGTCACAATGACCTCAGAAGGTGGAGGAGTGAGAACATAAGTTTTTTCTCAAGTACTTTTTTTCTGTAGTAGCAAACCTTCATAAACTTAGCTGCAGATCTGGAAAATATGTAACATGCACTGAAAGAAATGAAAAAGCGCAACAATTTCATGTTATGTGAGGAGACAGCACAAAATGGGTAGCTGCATTCGCAGATGAT
>NC_056746.1:1268956022-1269056022 GCF_019279795.1 Protopterus annectens | reverse complement strand
TTCAACTTTCGTTCTTTTCGTGTTGGTGTACTTGTTGTCATGCTTTTAGCTTGTCGATCATTTCAAGTAGATCCATTTGTAATACATCCCTGTGGCAACCATGCTATGGCAGCACCCGCAGCTGTCTGCAAACATTATTTTGTAACTTGCGCTCTCCCCCCAGATTATGCATGTGTGAACACAAAAATGCATGTTTGTATAGATGCACACATAGATATACATACACACATACAAACATATACAAGAGTGGAGCCTGTGTTCTAGAAAAATGGTTTATACATAGGATGCTATAACCTGCAGGCTTGACAACTTTGGTAGTTGTACTGCAGTCACAGTGTGCTGTCCTCCACCCCTTTGGCAGAACTGTGTAACTGCTCTGTCACATGGTTAGGCCAGCAGCATAGTGGTGTCTGCCTGCTTTATAGACCTCTGAAACAACACTGTAAGATAATGTCACATGTGGCATAGTGTAGCTGTTTTTTAATAACTTTATTGCTATTGAGTGTAGCTTTCCTTGAATAACTTTATTACTACTGAGTGTAGCTTTCTTTAAATAACTTTATTGCTATTGAGCGTAGCTTTCTTTAAATAACTTTATTGATATTGATGCTCAGTACTGAGCATGAGCTTCCAGACTGATGAACGGTAACATATGGGTGAAAGGACACCACCCATCTGATGTACAATGCTGGAGCATTGGATGAAAGCTTTATCCACCAAACATTGGTTGGTGCGCTACCCTAGTGGCTGGTATATATATGAATAGAAGCCCCCTACTATTTCTTGTACATTTAAGAAGATGTAAGAAGGAGGAGAATGAGAATACAGTTATGGGGGGATTCTCAACATAACAGCAGGTCTTCAAGGAGAGGTGACCGTAGCACTAGATCATAACATATGGGGTCACTCACCAGCTAAACTGCATTGGTCACACCATTTATTGTTTCTTCTCTATGAAGACTGGCAATGGTCTTGAGCCAGGAAAGTATTTATGTGCCACTGAAGGTATTTATGCAGGTGGCATGAGATTTTCATAAGTAAACGCTGTCATACATTCTCTTTGGTTCTTCCAAGATGGAAACTATACACACAGGAGTGCTGGTAACAGGCAAATCTATACACAGGAGTCCTTGTAACAGGCAAATCAATATGCATGCTGACATTGTAAGCTATAGAACAGAAAATTATAACTATTCACAACAGCATAAATTGTTGTGTCTTTCGGCTTTTCCTGGTTAGGTGTTGCCACAGCGGAACTCCGGTCCGCTAATGATTGGCAGTAGATTTTTACGTACCGACTTGCCAGGCCTGACGCACAACCTTCAACGAAGGCAAGCCCATTCACACATGTCTCCACGCAGAAGACGTTCTGAGAATCGAACAGGACGTCTTACTGTGAGGCGACAATGCTACCGCAGCACCACCACCGCAGCTAATAACAATAAATTTGTCCCAACTAAACAAAGTGACAGGGGGTAAGTATCTATATTGTCAGAGTAATCTCTCATAGAAGAGCCACTATTACGGTGAGTACATCACACAACTCCACTGCCTTGTTTTGGAGAAGTCGGTAAATGAAAATAAGTAAAAATATGTGGATAGAGCTTAGTCCCAGCACAAATAAGTAATAGAGAAAGAACAAAAAAGGACTAAACAGCACAGCTAAAAGCAAATAAAATATTTAATTGGTAAGTGCTTTCACTTCTGTTTGGTGCTTCATTAGATTAAATATTTTATTTGGTTTTAGCTGTGCTACTTAGTCCTTTTTCTTTCTTTTTTCATTACTTGTTTTGGGGAAGGTTGACAACAAATTGTATTGGGTAGCCTTTTAAGCAGTTGTAGGAGATCTCCACGTGTGATGGGCAGTCAGAGAGTCTCATGTAGTGTGTCGACAGAATCTCTCATACCCCTAAACTGAGCTCCAGCCTTGAAATATCTAGTTCATTAAGACAAAAAAAATGCTACATTAAACTTCAATCCCGCCACAATCTAAACCCAAAAAAATTCTGGAATGCCATCTCCAGCCTCCTTAATCCAGGCTCCAAGGAAAATCCCTGCCCACATCTCAACAAGAAATCCCGAAAAACAGCATTACTTTTCAACTCTTTCTCTATAAAGTGTATAACTGACATCACTGCCAACTTTCTTAATACTAGCAGCATAAATAACACTCCTCTTCCCAACTCCCCCTCCCAAACTTGCCTACACTCCCCTCCCTCTCCAAACCCCAACTCCCTCCTTACCTCCAATTTTACACTCCAACCGGTCTCCACCACAACTATAAAAAGACTACTCTTAAAACTCAAACCCTGCTCAAACACTCCAGATAACTTACTACCCACTTTCCTAAAGGCCGCCACTGAAGCCATAACTTATCCCATTAGTATCATGATTAATAGATTGATTGTGGAATCTTACGTACCCAAATTCTGGAAAAAAGCTTACATCCTCCCTCTCCACAAAAGTGGCAAAAACAATTATATATCTAACTTCCGCCCCATTGCAATCCTTTCACCAATCTCCAAGATACTAGAAAAATGTATTCATACGCACACACACACACACACACACACACACACAGATCATGCCCCATCTCATCCATCTCCGTCTGTTATCTCCATCACAGCATGGCTTTCAACCCGATCACAGTACCACTACTACCCTTATATCATTACCTGACACCATTAACAAAACACGTGACTCTGGAAAAACTGTTGCAACCCTACTCCTAGACCTGTCAAAAGCCTTTGATACTGTCTCCCACCCTTTACTACTAACACAACTCTCTCACTTCTCTCTCTTCCCCACCACCATAAACTGGTTCTCAAGTTATCTTTCAGACTGGTAACAAGCTGTCAAATGGCAAAACTCAATCTCATCCTACCTGAATAACCCTAATGGAGTCCCACAAAGCTCCATACATGGCCCCCTACTAGTCAATATCTTTATTAATAACTTCTGCACCTCTGTCTTCAATGCCGATGTAATTCAGCACACAGACGATTCAA
Source organism: Protopterus annectens (assembly GCF_019279795.1). Lineage (NCBI taxonomy): Eukaryota > Metazoa > Chordata > Ceratodontiformes > Protopteridae > Protopterus > Protopterus annectens. Next base: position 1,269,053,014 of record NC_056746.1, on the reverse strand, counting down.
CATTAGTCTGCTCTGCTAACTCAATTTCTGATCTATTGCTTAAAACACAAGCTGCTTTGATCCAGCAACAAATCCTGAATCTTCAGCAACCACTTAGCTCTAAACCCAAAGAAAACTAAAATCATGATTTTCACCCCATCCAAATACACCATAGTACACAAAGATACTTTCAAAATCTGTAGCTAAACTAAACCCTTGATAGAAATTGTCCCACACTCAAAACCTCTCGGAGTAGTCAAGATGAACAACTAAAATTCGATATCCACGTACAACAAAATATCAAAAAAAAAGCATCAAAAACTTGAATTGCTTTACAGACACAATCAAAACCTAACCCCCTCCTGTAGAAAAACCCTTCCATCAACCTACCTTCTCCCTTCTCATGTATGGCTTCCCTCTACTTCTCAAACTCCAAGCCTCCCTAAAAGCCAAGCTGGAAGCTGCTACAACAAGATATCCAAATTTGCAACAAATCCCAAATACTCCTCCCACCACTGGAATGCACTTTGAACCCTAAATTAGCTAGAACTACCAAATTACCTCAACTACTTACAACTTACTACCACTCACAAATTCATCCTCAAGCCATCTGACTGTCCATCCCTTAATTCCATCTTCACCCCCTACTTCCCCAATAGGCCCTTTAGATCCGAAAACAAGAATTTGCTCCAAGTTCACAAGCCTTAAATGACCTCCTGGACAATTTATCTTCTCTTTCTCCCTAGCCAAAAAATGGAATGCTCTCCCATTATCTCTCAGAACTGTCCATAACTCTGTCAATTTTAAATCCTCTCTGCACTCTTACCTCTCCACTACCTGGAACTGTACTTGCTCATAATCCTATACTAACCTCCCCCCATAAAACTTCTTAACTCTTCTCTTTACTTGCCTCATCACTATATATATATCTGTATGGGTTCACTAGACAATCGCGAAATACTGACATCTCGAATTTCAGTATTTCAAGACTGAATAGTGGAAAGTGCAGTTTTGCGAAACTGCACTATCTTGAATGCGGAAATGTCGAATCTGATGTTGTGGTGTCACTTTCGTGACGTGCAGTGCGGTTTGTGGATTTGGCTGGGGATACAGGTAAGTGGTGTTTACGTAAGGGTATTGGGTAGGGATTTTAGTGTGTGTGAGTGTGTGTAGTGGTGGGTGTTATGTGTTTGTGTGTTTAGTGTGGCCTCAGAGTTAGTATATATAAGTAGAGGGGGTGTGGGGGGGTGCAGCCCTTATAGGTAGGGTAGGTGTGTTTGTATGTAATGTGTTTGTGTGTGTTGTTTTGTTTTTTGTACTGTAGTTAGGTAGGTGCATGTGTGTTTGTTTGTGTGGTAGTGTGTGTGTGTGTGTGTGTGTGTGTGTGTGTGTGTGTGTGTGTGTGTGTGTGTGTGTGTGTGTGTGTGTGTGTGTCTGGTCGCGATTTTGGTTTTCGCGGTTGTGGGTTTTCGGGTATGAGGAATTTCGACTATTCACTCTCAAATACTGAAATTCGAGATTTCAGTATTTCAAGTTTGTCTAGTGAATATATATATATATATATATATATATATATATATATATATATATATATATATATATATAGATATATATATATATTTACATAAAAACATGGTCTATATGCTGATTAAAAACTATGTTTACAAATGGCTAATTTCTAAAACTTGTTTTGTGAATTGCAAATGTATGATATTACTTTCCATGTGCTTTTCAATTTATATACTTGCTACAATGTGTTAAACATCCAATATTTTAATTGTATAACTGTACTATAAGATTCTACTATTTTTGTACTGTGCAACTTCTATATTACTCTGGAGCTTTTCTCCCTGGGCCTTCACTGAAAACGGGATCAGTATGGCCCAGTGGACTTCCCGGTTAAGAAACTACAAATAAAGAAATATATAGGTCCCATTTTCTTGCCCTCTAAAATGTCCTGAATGAAAACTTTGCTAAAACATGTAGCACGTGTAGCTGCTCCAATCGTAGAGTGACCTTTAGCAGGACCTCATATTGTTTTAATGTTTGTATCACAGCAAAAGGCAATAGACTAGGCCAACCACTTATTCTTTGTTTTGTGTTTTTTTTTTTTTTTTGGGGGGGTGACTTTTATGTCTTTTCTTTCTTTCGTAAGGAGTACAAACAGTTTATCTGTTTTTCTGCAAGAATACATTCATGCACAGTGTCTCAGCTGTTGGTGAAAATCAAAAGTTTGGAAAAGGGATTCTCCAGTATACTGGTAGCTAAACTAAAATACTAGCCGCTGAACTGATTGGTTTAAGGAACCAGCTGGTACATGAAAGGATTGCTCTTTAATAATACCTTCTTATTCTGAAGAATGTATAAGGATTATGTTGTTGTTGTTGTTGTGTCTTTCGGCTTTTCCCAGTTAGGGGCCGCCACAGCGGAACTCCAGTCCGCTAATGATTGGCAGTTGATTTTTACATGCTGAGTTGCCAGCCCTAACGCACAACCTTCAACAAAGGTACGCCCATTCACGCATGTCTCCACAGAAGATGCTGTAGATGAGAATTGAATGGGACAACGTCTTGCTGTGAGGTGACAATGCTACCGCAGCACCACCAATGTATAAGGATTATACATTAATTAATTCTTTAATTAGTTTAATTAATTAATGAATTAATTAAGTTTAATTTAGCTCAGTAATGCTCATGAGTTCAAAATCCTTCCTGTTGAAGTGATTGCTACTAAGAAAATGGACTTACGATAAAGATATTTAATACTGACAGAATTCACTTGTTCAAAATGAGACAAAATTAACTTAAAAAAATCAAGTTTTGTCTTTCGGTAGCCTGAAATGTAGGCTCCTCTAAATGAATGTTTAACCAATGAATTTACAATTATCTGGGTAACTGTAGAAATGCATGCTGGGACTGTAGTGGTATGAATTTTAATGGAAGACTATGTAAAGAATGACCAGATTAGTCTATCATTCTTTGGTTTTGGTGTTTGAACATTGCAGATCATATCAGACTTCACAGGATACCCAAAATAGAAATGTGCTTCAGTGAGGCCCTCTCAGCCATCTTGAGATGATTCACCATATCTGAAGAGCACAAACTGTTGTTTGGTATTAGTATGCAATATGTCTTTCACAGACCTGAGATTCAGACGAAGCAGTTTGCCTTGTCACTAAGTCAAATTCTTGTCTAGAAAGACTAACAAGGCAGACATGTGCTGCTCTGCAGTAACTAAGAAAAATGCTTGTCTCAGCCAAGAAGCAGCTCTAGGAATCCGATTTAATGTGTCTTGTTTGATTTTCTAAAGGGCCTTCTGAAAGAATGGAACTGACAGAAAGCTAGTGTACCCAAAGTAAAGAGAAAGCATCATGTTTCCAAATTATGTGGTGATGAGGATAAGAAAATAATGGAAACTAAACAGTGTCTCTCAAAGATCCCCCACACTAATGAACGATTCGTGGATCTAGTAGACAGTGTATCTCAAAGGTCCCCCACACTAATGAACGATTCGTGGATCTAGTAGACAGTGTATCCCAAAGGTCCCCCACACTAATGAATGATTCGTGGATCTAGTAGATAGTGTATCCCAAAGGTCCCCCACACTAATGAACGATTCGTGGATCTAGTAGATAGTGTATCCCAAAGGTCCCCCACACTAATGAATGATTCGTGGATCAAGTAGACAGTGTATCTCAAAGGTCCCCCACACTAATGAACGATTCCTGGATCTAGCAGACAGTGTATCTCAAAGGTCCCCCACACTAATGAACGATTCCTGGATCTAGTAGACAGTGTATCTCAAAGGTCCCCCACACTAATGAACGATTCCTGGATCTAGTAGACAGTGTATCTCAAAGGTCCCACACACTAATGAACGATTCCTGGATCTAGTAGACAGTTTATCTCAAAGGTCCCCCAAACTAATGAATGATTCCTGGATCTAGTAGACAGTGTATCTCAAAGGTCCCCCACACTAATGAATGATTCGTGGATCTAGTAGACAGTGTATCTCAAAGGTCCCCCACACTAATGAACGATTCGTGGATCTAGTAGACAGTGTATCTCAAAGGTCTCCCACACTAATGAACGATTCCTGGATCTAGTAGACAGTGTATCTCAAAGGTCCCCCACACTAATGAACAATTCCTGGATCTAGTAGACAGTGTATCTCAAAGGTCCCCCACACAAATGAACGATTCCTGGATCTAGTAGACAGTGTATCTCAAAGGTCCCCCACACAAATGAACAATTCCTGGATCTAGTAGACAGTGTATCTTAAAGGTCCCCCACACTAATGAACGATTCCTGGATCTAGTAGACAGTGTATCTCAAAGGTCCCCCACACTAATGAATGATTCCTGGATCTAGCAGACAGTGTATCTCAAAGGTCCCCCACACTAATGAATGACTCGTGGATCTAGTAGACAGTGTATCTCAAAGGTCCCTCACACTAATGAACAATTCCTGGATCTAGTAGACAGTGTATCTCAAAGGTCCCCCACACTAATGAACGATTCCTGGATCTAGTAGACAGTGTATCTCAAAGGTCCCCCACACTAATGAACGATTCGTGGATCTAGTAGACAGTGTATCTCAAAGGTCCCTCACACTAATGAATGATTCGTGGATCTAGTAGACAGTGTATCTCAAAGGTCCCCCACACTAATGAACGATTCCTAGATCTAGTAGACAGTGTATCTCAAAGATCCCCCACACTAATGAACGATTCCTAGATCTAGTAGACAGTGTATCTCAAAGGTCCCCCACACTAATGAACGATTCCTGGATCTAGTAGACAGTGTATCTTAAAGGTCCCCCACACTAATGAATGATTTGTGGATCTAGTAGACAGTGTATCTCAAAGGTCCCCCACACTAATGAACGATTCATGGATCTAGTAGACAGTGTATCTCAAAGGTCCCCCACACTAATGAACGATTCGTGGATCTAGTAGACAGTGTATCTCAAAGGTCCCCCACACTAATGAATGATTCCTGGATCTAGTAGACAATGTATCTCAAAGGTCCCTCACACTAATGAACGATTCGTGGATCTAGTAGACAGTGTATCTCAAAGCTCCCCCACACTAATGAACGATTCCTGGATCTAGTAGACAGTGTATCTCAAAGGTCCCTCACACTAATGAACGATTCCTGGATCTAGTAGACAGTGTATCTCATAGGTCCCCCACACTAATGAACGATTCCTGGATCTAGTAGTCAGTGTAACTCAAAGGTCCCCCGCACTAATGAACGATTCCTGGATCTAGTAGACAGTGTATCTCAAAGGTCCCCCACACTAATGAGCGATTCCTGGATCTAGTAGACAGTGTATCTCAAAGGTCCCCCACACTAATGAACGATTCCTGGATCTAGTAGACAGTGTATCTCAAAGGTTCCCCACACTAATAAACGATTCCTGGATCTAGTAGACAGTGTATCTCAAAGGTCCCCCACACTAATGAATGATACCTGGATCTAGTAGAAAGTGCATCTTAGAGGTCCCCACACTAATGAACGATTCCTGGATCTAGTAGACAGTGTATCTCAAAGGTCTCCCACACTAATGAACGATTCCTGGATCTAGTAGACAGTGTATCTTAAAGATTCCCCACACTAATGAACGATTCGTGGATCTAGTAGACAGTGTATCTTAAAGATTCCCCACACTAATGAATGATTCCTGGATCTAGTAGACAGTGTATCTTAGCGGTCCCCCACACTAATGAACGATCCCTGGATCTAGTAAACAGTGTATCTCAAAGGTCCCTCACACTAATGAACGATTCCTGGATCTAGCAGACAGTGGATCTCAAAGGTCCCTCACACTAATGAACGATTCCTGGATGTAGTAGACAGTGTATCTTAGCGGTCCCCCACACTAATGAATGATCCCTGGATCTAGTAAACAGTGTATCTCAAAGGTCCCCCACACTAATGAACGATTCGTGGATCTAGTAGACAGTGGATCTCAAAGGTCCCTCACACTAATGAACGATTCCTGGATCTAGTAGACAGTGTATCTCAAAGGTCCCCCACACTAATGAACGATTCCTGGATCTAGTAGACAGTGTATCTCAAAGGTCCTCCACACTAATGAACGATTCCTGGATCTAGTAGACAGTGTCTCTCAAAGGTCCCCCAAACTAATGAATGATTCCTGGATCTAGTAGACAGTGTATCTCAAAGGTCCCTCACACTAATGAATGATTCCTGGGTCTAGTAGACAGTGTATCTCAAAGGTCCCCCACACTAATGAACGAATCCTGGATCTAGTAGACAGTGTATCTCAAAGGTCCCTCACACTAATGAACGATTTGTGGATCTAGTAGACAGTGTATTTCAAAGGTCTCCCACACTAATGAATGATTCCTGGATCTAGTAGACAGTGTATCTCAAAGGTCCCCCACACAAATGAACGATTCCTGGATCTAGTAGACAGTGTATCTCAAAGGTCCCCCACACTAATGAATGATTCCTGGATCTAGTAGACAGTGTATCTCAAAGGTCCCCCACACTAAAGAATGATTCCTGGATCTAGTAGACAGTGTATTTCAAAGGTCCCCCACACTAATGAATGATTCGTGGATCTAGTAGACAGTGTATCTCAAAGGTCCCACACACTAATGAATGATTCGTGGATCTAGTAGACAGTGTATCTCAAAGGTCCCCCACACTAATGAATGATTCCTGGATCTAATAGACAGTGTATCTCAAAGGTCCCCCACACGAATGAATGATTCCTGGATCTAGTAGAAAGTGTATCTCAAAGGTCCCCCACACTAATGAACAATTCGTGGATCTAGTAGACAGTGTATCTCAAAGGTCCCCGACTCTAATGAATGATTCCTGGATCTAGTAGACAGTGTATCTCAAAGGTCCCCCACACTAATGAATGATTCGTGGATCTAGTAGACAGTGTATCTCAATGGTCCCCCACACTAATGAATGATACCTGGATCTAGTAGACAGTGTATCTTAAAGGTCTCCCACACTAATGAACGATTCCTGGATCTAGTAGACAGTGTATCTTAAAGGTCCCCAACACTAATGAATGATTCCTGGATCTAGTAGACAGTGTATCTCAAAGGTCTCCCACACTAATGAACAATTCCTGGATCTAGTAGACAGTGTATCTCAAAGGTCCCCCACACTAATGAATGATTCATGGATCTAGTAGACAGTGTATCTCAAAGGTCCCCCACACTAATGACCGATTCCTGGATCTAGTAGACAGTGTCTCTCAAAGGTCCCCCACACTAATGAACGATTCCTGGATCTAGTAGACAATGTATCTCAAAGGTCCCCCACACTAATGAACGATTCCTGGATCTAGTAGACAGTGAATCTCAAAGGTCCCCCACACTAATGAATGATTCCTGGATCTAGTAGACAGTGTATCTTAAAGGTCCCCCACACTAATGAATGATTCCTGGATCTAGTAGACAGTGTATCTCAAAGGTCCCCCACACTAATGAATGATTCCTGGATCTAGTAGACAGTGTATCTCAAAGGTCCCCCACACTAATGAACTATTCATGGATCTAGTAGACAGTGTATCTCAAAGGTCCCCCACACTAATGAATGATTCCTGGATCTAGTAGACAGTGTATCTCAAAGGTCCCCCACACTAATGAACGATTCCTGGATCTAGTAGACAGTGTATCTCAAAGGTCCCCCACACTAATGAACAATTCCTGGATCTAGTAGACAGTGTATCTCAGAGGTCTCCCACACTAATGAACGATTCCTGGATCTAGTAGACAGTGTATCTCAAAGGTCCCCCACACTAATGAACAATTCCTGGATCTAGTAGACAGTGTATCTCAAAGGTCCCCCACACAAATGAACGATTCCTGGATCTAGTAGACAGTGTATCTCAAAGGTCCCCCACACAAATGAACGATTCCTGGATCTAGTAGACAGTGTATCTTAAAGGTCCCCCACACTAATGAACGATTCCTGGATCTAGTAGACAGTGTATCTCAAAGGTCCCCCACACTAATGAATGATTCCTGGATCTAGCAGACAGTGTATCTCAAAGGTCCGCCACACTAATGAATGACTCGTGGATCTAGTAGACAGTGTATCTCAAAGGTCCCTCACACTAATGAACAATTCCTGGATCTAGTAGACAGTGTATCTCAAAGGTCCCCCACACTAATGAACGATTCCTGGATCTAGTAGACAGTGTATCTCAAAGGTCCCCCACACTAATGAACGATTCGTGGATCTAGTAGACAGTGTATCTCAAAGGTCCCTCACACTAATGAATGATTCGTGGATCTAGTAGACAGTGTATCTCAAAGGTCCCTCACACTAATGAACAATTCGTGGATCTAGTAGACAGTGTATCTCAAAGATCCCCCACACTAATGAACGATTCCTAGATCTAGTAGACAGTGTATCTCAAAGGTCCCCCACACTAATGAATGATTCCTGGATCTAGTAGACAGTGTATCTTAAAGGTCCCCCACACTAATGAATGATTCGTGGATCTAGTAGACAGTGTATCTCAAAGGTCCCCCACACTAATGAACGATTCATGGATCTAGTAGACAGTGTATCTCAAAGGTCCCCCACACTAATGAACGATTTGTGGATCTAGTAGACAGTGTATCTCAAAGGTCCCCCACACTAATGAATGATTCCTGGATCTAGTAGACAATGTATCTCAAAGGTCCCTCACACTAATGAACGATTCGTGGATCTAGTAGACAGTGTAGCTCAAAGCTCCCCCACACTAATGAACGATTCCTGGATCTAGTAGACAGTGTATCTCAAAGGTCCCTCACACTAATGAACAATTCCTGGATCTAGTAGACAGTGTATCTCATAGGTCCCCCACACTAATGTATGATTTGTGGATCTAGTAGTCAGTGTATCTCAAAGGTCCCCCGCACTAATGAACGATTCCTGGATCTAGTAGACAGTGTATCTCAAAGGTCCCCCACACTAATGAGCGATTCCTGGATCTAGTAGACAGTGTATCTCAAAGGTCCCCCACACTAATGAACGATTCCTGGATCTAGTAGACAGTGTATCTCAAAGGTCCCCCACACTAATGAACGATTCCTGGATCTAGTAGACAGTGTATCTCAAAGGTCCCCCACACTAATGAACGATTCCTGGATCTAGTAGAAAGTGCATCTTAGAGGTCCCCCACACTAATGAATGATACCTGGATCTAGTAGACAGTGTATCTCAAAGGTCTCCCACACTAATGAACGATTCCTGGATCTAGTAGACAGTGTATCTCAAAGGTCCCCCACACTAATGAACGATTCGTGGATCTAGTAGACAGTGTATCTTAAAGATTCCCCACACTAATGAATGATTCCTGGATCTAGTAGACAGTGTATCTTAGCGGTCCCCCACACTAATGAATGATCCCTGGATCTAGTAAACAGTGTATCTCAAAGGTCCCCCACACTAATGAACGATTCGTGGATCTAGCAGACAGTGGATCTCAAAGGTCCCTCACACTAATGAACGATTCCTGGATCTAGTAGACAGTGTATCTTAGCGGTTCCCCACACTAATGAATGATCCCTGGATCTAGTAAACAGTGTATCTCAAAGGTCCCCCACACTAATGAACGATTCGTGGATCTAGTAGACAGTGGATCTCAAAGGTCCCTCACACTAATGAACGATTCCTGGATCTAGTAGACAGTGTATCTCAAAGGTCCCCCACACTAATGAACGATTCCTGGATCTAGTAGACAGTGTATCTCAAAGGTCCCCCACACTAATGAACGATTCCTGGATCTAGTAGACAGTGTCTCCCAAAGGTCCCCCAAACTAATGAATGATTCCTGGATCTAGTAGACAGTGTATCTCAAAGGTCCCTCACACTAATGAATGATTCCTGGGTCTAGTAGACAGTGTATCTCAAAAGTCCCCCACACTAATGAACGAATCCTGGATCTAGTAGACAGTGTATCTCAAAGGTCCCTCACACTAATGAACGATTTGTGGATCTAGTAGACAGTGTATTTCAAAGGTCTCCCACACTAATGAATGATTCCTGGATCTAGTAGACAGTGTATCTCAAAGGTCCCCCACACAAATGAACGATTCCTGGATCTAGTAGACAGTGTATCTCAAAGGTCCCCCACACTAATGAATGATTCCTGGATCTAGTAGACAGTGTATCTCAAAGGTCCCCCACACTAAAGAATGATTCCTGGATCTAGTAGACAGTGTATTTCAAAGGTCCCCCACACTAATGAATGATTCGTGGATCTAGTAGACAGTGTTTCTCAAAGGTCCCACACACTAATGAATGATTTGTGGATCTAGTAGACAGTGTATCTCAAAGGTCCCCCACACTAATGAATGATTCCTGGATCTAATAGACAGTGTATCTCAAAGGTCCCCCACACGAATGAATGATTCCTGGATCTAGTAGAAAGTGTATCTCAAAGGTCCCCCACACTAATGAACAATTCGTGGATCTAGTAGACAGTGTATCTCAAAGGTCCCCGACACTAATGAATGATTCCTGGATCTAGTAGACAGTGTATCTCAAAGGTCCCCCACACTAATGAATGATTCGTGGATCTAGTAGACAGTGTATCTCAATGGTCCCCCACACTAATGAATGATTCCTGGATCTAGTAGACAGTGTATCTTAAAGGTCTCCCACACTAATGAACGATTCCTGGATCTAGTAGACATTGTATCTTAAAGGTCCCCAACACTAATGAATGATTCCTGGATCTAGTAGACAGTGTATCTCAAAGGTCTCCCACACTAATGAACAATTCCTGGATCTAGTAGACAGTGTATCTCAAAGGTCCCCCACACTAATGAATGATTCATGGATCTAGTAGACAGTGTATCTCAAAGGTCCCCCACACTAATGACCGATTCCTGGATCTAGTAGACAGTGTCTCTCAAAGGTCCCCCACACTAATGAACGATTCCTGGATCTAGTAGACAATGTATCTCAAAGGTCCCGCACACTAATGAACGATTCCTGGATCTAGTAGACAGTGAATCTCAAAGGTCCCCCACACTAATGAATGATTCCTGGATCTAGTAGACAGTGTATCTTAAAGGTCCCCCACACTAATGAATGATTCCTGGATCTAGTAGACAGTGTATCTTAAAGGTCCCCAACACTAATGAATGATTCGTGGATCTAGTAGGCAGTGTATCTCAAATGTCCCCCAAACTAATGAATGATTCGTGGATCTAGTAGACAGTGTATCTCAAAGGTCCCCCACACTAATGAACGATTTCTGGATCTAGTAGACAGTGTATCTCAATGGTTCCCCACACTAATGAATGATTCCTGGATCTACTAGACAGTGTATCTTAGAGGTCCCCCACACTAATGAACGATTCCTGGATCTAGTAGACAGTGTATCTCAAAGGTCCTGCACACTAATGAACGATTCCTGGATCTAGTAGACAGTGTATCTCAAAGGTCCCCCACACTAATGAATGATTCCTGGATCTAGTAGACAGTGTCTCTCAAAGGTCCCCCACACTAATGAATGATTCCTGGATCTAGTAGACAGTGTATCTCAAAGGTCCCGCACACTAATGAATGATTCCTGGATCTAGTAGACAGTGTATCTCAAAGGTCCCCCACACTAATGGACGATTCCTGGATCTAGGAGACAGTGTATCTCAAAGGTCCCCCACACTAATGAACGATTCCTGGATCTAGTAGACAGTGAATCTCAAAGGTCCCCCACACTAATGAACGATTCCTGGATCTAGTAGACAGTGTCTCTCAAAGGTCCCCCACACTAATGAATGATTCCTGGATCTAGTAGACAGTGTATCTCAAAGGTCCCGCACACTAATGAATGATTCCTGGATCTAGTAGACAGTGTATCTCAAAGGTCCCCCACACTAATGGACGATTCCTGGATCTAATAGACAGTGTATCTCAAAGGTCCCCCACACTAATGAACGATTCCTGGATCTAGTAGACAGTGAATCTCAAAGGTCCCCCACACTAATGAACGATTCCTGGATCTAGTAGACAGTGTATCTCAAATGTCCCCCACACTAATGAACAATTCCTGGATCTAGTAGACAGTGTATCTTAAAGGTCCCAAAAACTAATGAGTGATTCCTGGATGTAGTAGACACTGAATCTCAATCGTCCCCCACACTAATGAACGATTCCTATATCTAGTAGACAGTGTATCTCAAAAGTCCCCCGCACTAATGAATGATTCCTGGATCTAGTAGACAGTGTATCTCAAAGGTCCCCCACACTAATGAACAATTCCTGGATCTAGTAGACAGTCATGAGCCACAAATATGTACCTGCAGAGAGAATCTGCTGACCAGGGATAGAGTCTACAGAAGGAAAAAAAGAATGTACTAAATTGTCTAATGCCTAATCTATGTAATTTCCTCACATAGCTGATAGGACCTGGAAACACCTTTCTCGCCAATATAGTGCATCCGTGTGTTGTTTCTCTGCAATGATTTGTAATCATCCTGGGAGAACATTGCTGTGGAAGGCTGCCAAGGGGTGTCATTACTGCATTCATCCTTTACAGGCTAATGTGTAAAGACCTTTCCTGATCACTCTGATAACTCTCCAAGAAGATATATTCAAAGTTTGTACCCGATGCATAATTCAAGAAGCTTGTTGTCAGCTGTCACATTATGATAAGAGGACTCTAAAGTATTGCCATTACCAGACTGATAGCAACCTGTCAACATTTGAACTCTTTCTTTACTAAAGTCAGGAGAGGAGTTTTCACATTCAGTGAGTCTGTGCACTCATTCCATATATTGTTTAATATCCACTGTGACTTTCTAACAAAGTTTTGCATAAAGAGCTAGATGGATGCACAACATGAAATTTATAACTTTAAGATACTAGTTTGCTGTGACAGCTCAGTGTTTATAAATTACAGTCTTTAATTCCTGAATTTCTAACTGCTTCTCATGTGCCAAGAAAAATTCAACTGAAAATACTCCAAAGAAAATTACTATGTGAGGTGGAAAAAAGAAACTGTATAAATGCCCCAAAGAAATTTACATTTTGAACTGTGCAACATTCTTGAAATGTATGCTAATGTTCATTGACTGGAACAAGTGCTGTAATTGTCTTGACATGGTTTCTAGGTCTTAGCTGCTATCAAGCACTTATCTAGATAAGGAAACAATGAGCAAACAATTTGCAACACTACAGCTAAGCATTTAGTAAATACTCACAGGTCTGTGAGCAGAAAAGGTGGAAGTGTGGCAAGCTGAAAATGAGAGTGAACTATTTAAAACTTCAAATATTTCTTTTCAACATGCTTTATAGGAATGTGGAATTAACCATCCTCCATGCCTGTGGTAACCCTTTAGGAATCTCAGGCAATCCTGAAATAAGTGATATCATTCCAAACTTTTTGTGAAGACACATTCAGTTCTTGGTGAATCTACTACTAGGTGACCACATCTTGTCCTTTTTGTGACCAGTAATACTCCACATTTAAAGTGGAAGTCCTTTTGTCTGTCACAAGACCCACTGCATTGCCCTGTTTTGGAGTTATAGCTACACAAAAAGTATACCGAATGCGATGTAATGTAAGGGACGGTATTTCAGAAGAATTAGGCATTTGATGAAATACTGTGCCTGAGAAATGGTCTGAAGTGTCAGCTGTCATAATCTCCCAAACTGCTCTATGCACCTGCCTCCCAGGGGTACAAGAGAAGATGTACATGTCGATTTAAGCAGCGGTCGCTGATTTCTTTTATCTTCTTATTTTCCTTTCTAATAGAAGTGGGGGTAGATGGAGATGTTTTTTCATTGGGCTGATGCATGAAGTCACTGTTTGACCACTAACCTTATGTTGTGTTCCCTTTCTTTCTATGTCTAAAACAATCGGCAGCTGGTTAACCAAACAGCATTATCACTGAATTCTGTAGCATTAATATCTGAGATTTCACATGTTCAGAGTATGTTTCTCAGCCATTAGTGCTTCCTTTGCATTACCCTAGGGGTGAATGTGCTCTTGAGGATGCATACGTTGCATCATATAATGTATACATACCCCAGTTTTTCCAAGGTAGAACTCGGCTTTTCTCATCTGCCGTTGGCATATCCATCTCATGATGTTTGAATGTAGTTCCGTATTTGATTCAAAATGGATCTTGCATCTTGGGTGCCAATTGCCAAATAATTTGTGTTTGCATTCATTTATTACCTGGGCTAGAGCACTGATCCACTTTGACTTTTTTCAGACTCAGTCCAGGGAAGATGTCTTGTTAAGTGACTAGCTCAATGTCACACTGTTAGGCAAATAGAGGCTCTGAGGGAATCAAATCCTGGACTCCAGGAAGCAACTTGTTAACAGATCACCACTTGCTATATGTGCCAGAGTTTTAATGGCTGTAAGGCCACATAACTGGACATGAACACATTTTTTTTGGCCTAACTATTAAAAAGCCAAAACAGCTAGGAGGCTAAGGAAGTTAAAGGAACTATATTTCTCTGTTGACTGGAAAAAGAAAGATTGTGAATAACTGCAGGGGCTCTGCACAGCCTGTCAGCACTTTTGGCTTCAGTGTCTGGGAGGCTGTACATTTGCCTGAACTATGTAACTCTTTAGAACCTTCAAACAGCAGAAAGACACACCATTTCATTTGTTTGAGAAACATCACCTCCATGTATTATCTCTGTGGAGAACAAGTACCTTAGACACCTAAATAATGTTCTCGTAATCGATTGTCTCACCCAAACCATCATCTTCCTCTGGAAGGTGAGAAGACTAAGGAAGTGTTCTGATGAGCAGACATTGTTTTAGGTAGGAAGTCAGTCCAGGGGACATAAAAGGCCTCATCATTTTATCGTTTTCGAAAGACAATGTGGAATTATTCTTTTCGTCTTTTCGTTGTGGGCCTTCACAATTAAAGACAAAGGCTCCCTCCCACACATCAAGTTTAAAAGTAGAAATATGTCTGAATCTTTAACTAGTAATGCTTGCTGCTGAAATAAGGTGGTTTCTTGCATTTTCTTATAATATTATTTGAAGAGAAGCCATAAATCAAGAGTCAGTGGTGGGCAAACTGGTTCACACTGCTTAACAGGTCAAGGTCTATGATACCATCCCACATTCTGGTATTATTGACAAGCTAAATATAAACCCCTATGTTGTCCAACTGGAATTCTAACAGAACCTAATCCATTAGTGTATGGGACATTCTTCCATTAAAAAGAGTAATTACTAGTGGAGTTCTTCAGGGATCAGCCAGTGGGCCATTTCGCTTTGTTATTTTTTTATTTATTTTTTATTTAACATTTGTTGACCGGGAATGTCCGACTAGGTTCCACAGATCCTGTTTTCAGCGGAGGCCCGGGGAGAAATGCTCCAAATGCATGTCTTTGGAATGCGGGAGGAAACCGGAGTACCCGGAGGAAACCCACGCGAACACAGGGTTTATTTCTCTCCCTCTGATGTGAAGGCAAATATAAAGGACTTGTGACAAACCAACTCTGACTGCAAACTTGGAACTGTTGATCTCTTCATCTGACCTTCAGACTCTCAAGGAGGGCATGTAGAAACAAGTGGCACCTAGACCATGCTCTTAAGTTAAATGCTAAAAAATGTAGTATCGTGTCCCTTAGCAAACATGGGTTATTCTGCACCTACCACTTGGATGACACCCATTTGAAAACTGACACAGTTATTAGGCACCAGCAGTAGTGAAGCTAAGGTGGGATGAAGGGGGTAATTGCACAAGGTGCAAAGTGTTAGGGGATACGATCAGACATCTGAGATTGCTCCCATCTTTTAAAAGCTTGTATTGCATTTACGATCAAACCTGTGTGCTGTAGCATTTCCTTTGAGGTCTAGACTGTAGCAACTGCTTGCTACATTTATTATAAAACCTTCTAAAGTTCCATGATGACATCTCTAAATTAGAGTATAATTGTACTGCCCATAAAGTCGATAATGTTAAGCGTTATGCAGAAAAGTTCTACTCGCTCCTGGACAAATGTATCAAACTGGCATTTTCCATCAAATCAAAGTCAATGGGAAGATTCAAAAGCAAATCTATATAGTGATCCTCTAGCATTAATAAACTATGTAATAAAAGGAAAAAACTCCTAAAATTAAACAGCAGAACAAATGATCCCAAACTAAGGAAAGCATCCATCAGCTAGATAAGAGATTGTAAATGACATAAGAAAAATAAAAATGTTCCATATCTACCACTAACCCAAAGACTATAAAAATCCCTCTTTAGTTATGTAAGAAAATAATAAATAACTTACAACATTGCTCCGAGCTTATTCACTATGGTGCCAACTATTCAGTCCAATGGATATCGCTAACATACCAGCTAATAAATTTAGTGTCAATTTCAGCCTTGGGAATCAACTCCAAACCCACCTATCCCTGATGTAATCATGTCACCAATCATCACAAGGCAGCATGTACTGAAGGCACTCCCCAAAACAAGGAAGTTAACTACTGCTGCTTTAATGTCATACAATTTGCATACAAATGCAACGATATGCATGCTGTTTTCTGCTGACATTCATATGTGCTTTCTTGCAACAATGTACCTTATATTGCGTTTATTACCAGCTATGGTAACTTGACAAGCACCAAGATTCACAGTTATCTATTTTCAGGGATAGCTTGTGAGTACCAGATATATGAAAGATACATTTTCTTCTCAAGTTACATAGTATACAAATATTTGCTGTTAGAAGCACACTCAGAACTGCCAGTAATATCTGACACCCACAGTCTGGAAAGCTTAACCCATAAGGTAGTGGTCAAAGCTCTGCACTATAAATTGAATATACATACAAACGTACCTATGTGTACATCTGTATTTCTACCTGCATGGCCCACCCCCTCTTATTACTAGCTTATATTTATTTAGCACAAGTAATGTCTATCCCCCCCTTTCTGTACCACTTGTTTGCAGTTCCTCTATTTTCTTACGGAGGCTCCTTGCACTATACCTTAATACCCTCTCAGCCATGCTCGGAGTCACCCCTTGCTGTTCCTCTGCCATGTTCTTCACCCGTTTTTCTTTTTTCTTTCCTGTCTCTGTGGAAGTCACTTAATGAGACAGTGCTCCTGTGTTATCTCTGAGTAACTAACTTTGTCCCACACTCCAATGTCACCACTCAGACAACTCATCTTAAGCTCAAACATCACCCTTGGTTAAGATGGATATAGGGTTCTGGACTGTCTACTAGGTCTACTCCAAACCTCTAGCCAGTCCTACGCCTTTCTCCCTGTCCATCATCACAGCCAGTCAATATGCTGTCTAATCCCTTTCTTCCTCAACAATGCCATTCACTATGCATGCCACTGTTCTCCCTGATTTGGCTACCATTTTTTCAGATGTTGTTTTTATTTATTTAATTTGTTTATTTGCATTTATTTGCTAACTGGGTAAGCCCACAGAGTACAGGTGCCCTTTTTTTAGAGATAACACATGAGCACTGTCTCATTAATTGACTTCCTCAGAGTCATACAGTAGGCTAATAGAGTTGGAAGGAATCAAACCCTGTACCCTGGACTACAGGAAGCTGCTTATTAACAGCTCAAAGCCTCAGTCCTGTACACTAACTGCCAGACCAGATTTTGACCTTTAGATCATCTGATGAAAGTGCTCACGTGTTCCTGATTCTGATTATTCCTACATAGAGGGAATATTTTCCATGTTTTTGCATTAAACTCTCAGCTGCTACTTTTTAGACCGGTCCGTGAAGTATTATCAAGTCCTTTTCTTTTACTTCTTCACAATTTCAGAATTCTTGTCAAGAACAACAGAGGTCTACTTTGTCTGTAACTTCCCCTAACAACACTGACGAGAAACTTTCATCTGTGAAGTCCTGGTATACTACTCACTTAAACAAAGAATTTCCTAATCCATATCTTCTTGGGTTCTCTAACAATGGACCTCACTCATACCTCAGAAATGTCCTTACACCTCCCTAACATATCAAAAAAGTCCTCTTTGGTTCCACCATACAGAAAAAGTACATCTTGCGAAGTAGCACACATGCATATAGGTTCATAGGTGTGTACTAGGCTAATGGGCCTGGGGCCTTAACAAGCCTAGCCCATAGGATTACCCTGTCATCATGCCACCTGACCTTAGTTCCCAGTGCCTCTGTCGAGTAGAGCCACTGGAGTGATCCCTGGGGTGAATTTTCTATTTCCCATCCACTTATCAAGATTTCTCTTGAAGAGGGTCAGCGAGCTGCTCTGCTTGACATGTATGGGAAGTCTATTCCATTGCATGGGCAGTTTCTGGATTATGAACCTGCCCATCCAGTACATTCTGTTGATTGTGGTAATGAGGATGAGGTCTCTGGAGTGTGTGGTGCAGAGGGATTGGGATTTCTTTAGATGTAGCATTTCTAACAGAGCTGGGTCAGACATGGCTTTGTAAGTCAAGCAGAGATTGCCTCTAAGTAGGCGATATGAGACAGAGAATAGTAGGAGGTTTTTGAGTCTGTCCATAAAGGACAAGTGTTTAAGGCCTAGGATCCACTTTGTGTTGTACTTTTGTGGCCTCTCCAGTTGTTGCAGGTGTCTAGTGAGGTACATGCCAAATGAGGCATTGTACTCGATGATTGGCCTAATGAGGGAAGAGTAGAGGGAGACAATGACGTCTTTCTTCCTGGATGCAAAACCCTTAGAAATGAGATGTGCCACATAGAAGGACTTTCTGACCACAGTGGCAATGTGGTGGTCAAAAGAGAGGTTGCTGTCAACCTGTGTTCCAGGATCTCTTATAATGCCTTCCATGTTCAGTGAACTACCATCAATGTGGTAATTCATGGGAACTGGGTTTTTCCCAGAGGGGATGATGACACATTTTTTGGCATTGAGCTTAAAGCCATGGTTCTGGCACCAGTCATTGGTCTCAGTGAGGCCATTCTGTAGGATGACAACATCAGCTGGGGAGTTAATAATATCTCCCAACTTGCAATCATCTGCAAACTGTGTCAGCCAGAGTCCCTTCATGTAGGCCTGGACTTCAGAGAAGTAGATATCAAACAGGAGAGGACCCAGACCGAACCCTGTGGGACTCCACTTGTGACTAGTCGGCAGTCTGACTTGGAGTTAGCTACTTTCACACTGTGGGTTCTATCTGTGAGCCAGTTTCCAACCCACCTAGTGATATAGGGGTGATGCCTAGCTTAGTGAGTTTTTCTATGATTCCTGAGTGGGGAATGGTATCAAAGGCCTTGGCCAGATCAAGGTAAGCTGTATGAACCACCTTGCCTTCATCCACAGCTCAGGTGAATGACTCAAAAAAGTCGACCAAGTTGAGCAGGCATGATCTACCCTTTACAAAACCAAACTGTGTGGGATCCAGAGTTTGGAGATTCCCTATATCCTTGGTTATCAGGTCGATGATGATGCATTCCATAGCTTTGCATATCAGACTCATCAGGCTAATGGGGCAGTAGTTCTCATGGTCTGTAGTCACTCCTCCTTTGTGGAGAGGGATGACTGTAGCAGTGCACCATTCAGTAGGGACAAAGCCTGAGGTGAGGCTGTGATTGAACAGGGCATACAGGTGAGGTGCCAGTTCACTCTGTAGTTCATGTGGAACACAGCCAGTGATATTGTCAGGTCCCATAGAAGCTGTATTCTTGGCCTTGGACAGTGCTGTTTTAATCTGTGCAGCAGTAATACTGGGTGACTGGCAATCTACTGGTATTGTGATTGGTACTTTGGGGGTGGACAGGTGAAGTTGGCACTGAATTTGTCAGCCAGTATATTGGCAATATCTGTTGGCTTGGTATCGGAGGTACCATTGTGCAGTAGCTCAGAGTAAATCTGGGTATTGCCATGGAGATTTTTTACATAACTATAAAAGGCCTTGTGGTTGTCTTTACTATCTTTTCACAGCTAGCTTTAGAGGATTTGATGAGGGATTTTAACTTTTTGTTGTGGCTGATAAGGGAGTTTTTTCCAGTCTTGGGACTTCACCTTATTCCACATCAGTTTCCTCCTTCTGTTGTAGAGTCTGGTTATGGCCGGGGACCACTAGATTTGCTTCCTTTTTTTGGAGGAAAGTGTCTTGGTTCTATTGGGTATGGTGAGATCTATGCATTTGTAATAGGTAATATTCGACTTTCTGCAGTACTGCCTTGCTTTTGATTTGCAACAAAAATGTGTTTTCATTGGCTGTTATCCTTCTGCACTTACACTTATTCCATATAAAACAGTGCAATGTAGTTAACCTTTTAAGTTCACCATATTTCAGACTTGCTTGAGCCTTCATTAAAACTGTCCCGAGCCGACCCAGGGAAGATGGTCTCACCATACGAGAAACTATGCCCTGCTCTACCAGGTCTCCTAACACCCCAATCAGCTGCAGGTTCTTTTTTAAAAAGTTATAGTTTGACAGGCCACTGCTGATTAAAGATATAAATCCCCACTGAAAGTCCAAGACAAAGTTTCCCCTCCTCCACACATAATAATGTTTATCCCAGTTAGAGCCAAAGTCTACACAAACAAGTCCTGACTCAGACAACTACAATGCCTTTGCCTAGTTCTGTACTGATTTCTGTCCAGATTTCATTCGCTTACACTGGACTTTCCTTATGTCAGTGATCACTGCACAATCTCCACTTGTTCATTACAAATCCAAACAAGTCACCCACCCTTCCATCAGGAAAATGAGTCAGAGTAACAATGTTATTCAGATTTTGCTTACTTGTCTTTTATTATCTTGCAGACAGATTGCAGTATTACATTGCAACATTTCCTCTGATGGAGTAAGGTGTTTGATCCAGGCTACATTCTGAAGATGGTAACAGGATGTTTTAAAAAACATCTGACACTCCACCCTGAATTGCCAGACTATCATTAAAAATAACATATAAATCCTGTATTCCACTTATAAACAGTAGCATGCTAGAACTATAATGATCCGGGCACATAAACTGGGAGTGAAAGTTCACTATCATGGTCTGCACATGTTTATGAGATTTAGAGAAAACCTGACAGTGCTATCCCAGAGTCACATGTAGGGAAGGCCCAAACAGTATGAAGTTCCTGCTAAAGTTCAGCAAGCCATTTGGTCCCTGTATTTGCAATGCAAGAACTGCATCTGTATTCTTTGCTTTAATTGAAGTACATTCAACATGTCTGCAGGAGTCTATCAAGAAATGTGTCTCATGTCCTCTTCTGTTCATGATTTTCAAGGGCAAGCTATCAAGGCACATCTGAGGCTTGAAGAATATGCACTCTGGAGACATTAGGGCTAAAATGCAGTTGATTGCAGTTGCCTTTCTTCTCTCTGCCTCAAATGACTGATTTTGTGTAAACCAGAGCAGTTCACTACTGAGAGAGAAGCGAATGGCAGGAAAGCCAGCACCTCCAAATCAGAGATCATGATCTCTCCTGGAAAGAATAGATTTCTGCCAGCAGGTGAGAAGGTACCATCTTCCTCAAGTAGAGGAAGTAAAATATCTTGTGGTCTTAAATACTGAGGATAGAGAAGGGTCAGGAGATTGACCAGCAGACACGTACTGCAGTGACCTCACTGCAGACGTTGTACTAGACCAGACTAGTAAAAGAAGAATTGAGTCGTGATAAATCTTTCAATTAACCTGGCATTGTATGTTCTCATTCTCACCTATGGTCACAAGCTCTAAGTAACGACTGAAAGGATTTGATATGCTTATTTATTCACAGTACTTAAATGTTTATTACTTAAAAATCTTATGGTTAAAAGAACAAGAACATCAACATCTCAGTGCAGAATAAATACTAAGACAAAAACACTACAGAAAATGCAAATACCAGGTATAATAAAACTAAAATTAAAAGAAACTGTCAACATTCAAAATGGTATATATCTCTTTCAGTTTAGATAAACATGTCTCAACAATGATGATATTTTAGGGACCGTATATAGAAGGTCATTGAGTCATAGGCTCTACTCAGAAAAAGATAGATGATTTAAAATAACAAATGATAAATAAGCAAAGGGCAATCCTGCATAAAAAAAGCAATGTGGCAGCTATAAAAGTTGCTTAGTAACAACCTTTCCATGGAATTTTGCCTTCTAAATTCATATCAGATGATTATCTGACAGCAGTTGGTAGACATCATTGCAGTAACCTAGGAGAGAGGTCATAGGAGCATGAATCACTGTACTAAGGTCTGAAGATGGGATAAAACTGTAGATCAGAGTAATATTTGGCGGTATAAAAATGCGTCTTTACAAAGGACAACATGTGGCTTCTCACTGTCAATCCATCATCAAGAATTCTTCGCAGAGCATGGACTTGTGACAACTTCCAATCAAGCCCATGTGTAAGTACCAAGGGGGAAAGATAGGAAGGTGGTACAACTTATAATGGCAAGAGCCAGTATTACCAAAGCAAATGAATTCAATGATTCTTAGACAACTAAATGAGAATTTTCTCCAAAGAGTACTATAAAATCTAGCACAAAGTCCTGAGTAAAGGAGAGAAAGATGAATAATATTAGCACAAGGCTGATAGGAAATACCTCTCACTCTGTAAATCTCTCTCACAAGTAGCAAATACAGTTGAATAATAATAATAATAATAATAATAATAATAATAGCAACAGCACCTGAAATTAACCTGCAGAGACTTACCTTCCAAGTGATTTCACCCAGAGGAATTTAATTTTGACACAACTTTCCAAGAGCAACCTAGGAAGAATGGAGCAAACCAGTTGAACTCCACTCTAGAGAAACCACAGTATATTTTAAGACAGTCAGTAAAGATCCTGTGCTCCACCCTGTCATATGTGGCCATGTGATGAAGGAGAACTAAGACTGAATACAATTGCTTATCTCAGTCATAAGATCATTCACAAACAGGATAACTTATGTCTCAGTACCAGATGTTAAACCACGGTCACATCTATCTGGTTGAGTTGGTAGTTGCTCGGCTGGATTTAAAAGATCCCACGGCACCTATCAAAAAGAGTAGGGGAAACTGCATGATGATCTGGTCAAAACTTCCTCTAGATGTTTAAATACCACCCAAGGTCTCCCCTGAAAAGAGGTCATTACCTTAGTAGCACTAATCCAGTCAACAAAGGATAAATTAAATAAGATAAGATAAATTAGATCTAAATCCAGATTGATGTGGATCAGAGATGAAATCAGTGGAAATGACATTCCTTCGCTGGGTTGCTGGGTCTCTGTATGATACAGTGACTAGCTCAGTGCTCTGTAGGGATCTTTGAATGGAGCCACTGCTCCTCCATGTTAAGAGGAGTCAGTTAAAGTGGTTTGGGCACACATGTACCATTCACTGCCTAATGAAAGAAGGACCCAGGATAAACTCAGGAAAAACTGGATAGCCTGCTTTCCCCAGAATGTCTGGGGAATCCCACAGAACACAGTACAGACAAGGAAGTCTAGTCTGCTGTCTCATCTTGCTAATACTGTGACCCAAAACAGGACAAGGGGTTTTAGAAGGTGGCTGAATGGTCTAGATATGTGGAGAACCTGAAGGTCACCAACACTTTCGTTGCCACTTCATTTGCAGAATTAGTTACAAACATCTATGGTAATATGTTATTCAAGCAGTCCTTTAGGGAATCAAAAACAGGTACCCATTCCTGAAGGAAAGAAAGCTACAAATTAATGTCATCACCCTATAGCAGTAATAGCCCCAAGTCTGTCCTTCTAATGACTTTGACTGAGCACACACATACAGTTTGAATAAAAATTGGACAAAGCAGAGACCTGAGGAGTCCCATACTGCAAGGGATGCTATAATGAAGAATTTATTCTAGAGGCTAGGCTCCTAGAGAGCCCCAAGAGGTAAGGGGCACACTGAAAGGGGAAAGGTGGCAGACAGACCATAAGTACTTGAACAGGACCTTATTATGATAATTGGGATTACGGAAGACTAAAACAGTGTGATGCCACTGATACCTTACCACTACAGGCTCATTAATGGCTCTTTAGAGGACAGTTCCACTGTGCAGTGGCAGTTTCTAAAACCGATACATAATACAAAACAGCATGGCCAGTTAGTTTTACACAGCAGAAATCTTACTGGAAAGTAACTTTCTTTTCTTACTCGAGTCTTCAAAATTATATAATAAATATTAGTCTGACTTAATCAGTCTGTAAAAAAATCTTGTAGAGCTCCATTAATTGTCTAGCTATTATTTAGTACCTTCTAAGGACATGATACTAATGATTTTTCCAAAGTTCACATCACCTAGTGGATATTCAGTATACTTAAAATGGGACAAAATCATCAACAAAACCGGTAATGGACTTATTACTGGTGCACCATAGCCAAACAGGGACAGCTCCAATATGTATATCTAGTTGGTGCAAGTCCCGGTGTTACTGCAGTAAAGAGTCAGGTGACGTTTTTGATGATAATAGAACTCCAAAGTGAATGCGGTGGGGATTAGTCTAAGACTGAGGTTCTATGGCCATGTTGAAGGAGACCACTTCAAGATGGAAGATCACAGTCACAGACTATGCAATAGGCAGTAGAAGGGACTACGTGAACAAAGCCACATTACTCTATAAAATGGGAGAACTCTCCTACTCATCATCACTCAGATGTTGAATCCTACTAGTCTGACTAACTTATCACTGTGTCAGTGAGGAAATCTGTGAATCTCTGCAAAGAAAACATTCATGCTAACAAAGGATCAGGACATAAATGTGATGGCCATCAGCTAAACACCAACCTTCCCACTCCCACCCTGCTGACAGCATTTAATCACCGGTGCTGCCAAAGATATAGCTTTAAATGAGGAAGGACAGGAGGCATATGAAGACAGAGAATCCTAAAAGAGACAGATAATTGAGCAGCAAGACAGGAGAGAGAATGAGGTCTTGTTACCATGTAAAGAGGGGCTGTAGACAACAGTTGACTTTATTCCTTTCTCTTTTTGAATCAAAACAGTCACACAGTACCATAAGTGTTAGCATTTTGAAAGGCTTCAAGAGAACTGTCTAAATAAAATAATATTTAAATACAGATTTTTGATATAACATTGATTAATTTGCTGGATCAGTTATGCTTTGGATTTTATTTATATTGTAGAATTTTCAATAAGCCACCATAAATAAACCCAGATTGAAATAGTCCCACAAAAGATCTCTGCTGGTTTAAATGGCTGCTGTGAATCTGTATATTGTCTTCCTCAATGGAAAGCAATTTTTTTCCTCTTTCCTGTTCCAACTGATATAGAAAACACAGAGAGGGCAATTCCACAGCTACATTCATCTCTGTTTGGGGGTAATGTTGCCCACATCCTCAGGCTACACAGTGGGGTAAGGGAGAATGTTACAGTAGGTCAGTGGTGTGGATATTACATATATTTGTGAGTTTCTATATAGCAGTGCTCCTCTCATGTCACATTGGCTTTATTCCCTGTACTCTCCCCCTGAAGTCTGCACAGACATCACAGGAGTTCACTTGCACATATGTGCCTTGCAGAGGACAAACCTATCTGGCTAACTACTATGTGCCCTCAAGATCAAGAGAGATCCATTACTCAGTGGGTAACTCAGTCCCTCATAAGACGGACATCTAGCCTACACTAATTGCATCCTTCCCACCTCAGCAACTTCCCCTTTCCAGTTACCTGGGAAGTGCCCAAAAACTCAGGTCATAGGCAGACAATGGCTCCAGCCAAAGCTGTAATTATCCTAATGTGTTCCCACATGATATAGTTTAAATATGTTGAATTCTACAGCTGTTGGTACAAAGAGCACATATGGGCTATAGTACTGCGTGAGGCAAATTACACCACAAGGAATTTCTAAGATGGCAAAAAATTTAGGAACGTTAAATCGCAAATGTCAAATGGGGAGACAAGCAAGCAGAGTTGTTTTCTTAAAAGAATTGCTTCTAGCAGGAAAAAGACTTTCAGGTTATTGTGTTTCCCTTAAACAAATTCTTGAAACTTGAACACTGGGTATCAAATGTTCCAACAGTCGTAATGGAACCTGGCTTCCACAATACCTGCACAGCTACTAGTAAACATTTCCTCAATACAGAGAAACATAATTATATAAAATGATAAAGCCAGCAAGAACTTAGTTTAGCAGATATGCTGTGAACTGATCATCTTACAGCAAACACAACAAAACGTTCCCTGCATATTGTGTAGGGACATATGTTTCTTCTTTCTGTTCAGAATTTCCTCATTTCTTGCCAAGGGAATGTAGTATTTGCAAGCCAGCAAAACACAACCAGCCCAAAGTATGAAGACAATGTCAAGTCGAATCACATGTCAGGTTTGGAATCTTTCCCTGCTTTAGACAAAGGCAGATGGAACTCCACCCACCCGCTCAGCAAAGTTTCAAGCCAAGACAAGGACGCAGTGACTCAACTCAATGGGAAGGTCATATGCTGATTATGTTTCTGTCTGCGGTGCTTTACAGTGTTTTGGGAACCACTGGACTCATCACAGTTTCAGGAACTGCAGCTCAGTAGAGGAAAAACAAACCATCTGAGGAGAAACACTTTCTCTTAATTTTGCAGCTTGCATGAATAATTCCCCTCTGCAGGGTATTTTCCAAGGATTGAGGAAGCAAACTGACATTTTAGTTACTTTGTTTTCAGAATGAATGTGTGTGTGTGTGTGTGTGTGTGTGTGTGTGTGTGTGTGTGTGTGTGTGTGTGTGTGTGTGTGTGTGTGTGTGTGTGTGTGCATGTGTGCGCGTGTGTGCGTGTGTGTGTGTGTGTTTGTGTGACATCAAGCAGTTACCATCAAGTACTATTCCCAAAAATCTCATTCTTTGTGGCAAGTAGGGACAAACAGAATTGCATTATGACCTGCTAGTTAGAATAATTAAAATGTGAGTAAGCGGAACACGCCCAAAGAGATTTGGAAGCCCTTCCTGGTTGATGTTGGCACTATATTACTACAGATCAAGCATTTTACCTCTGTAGCATTACTGTGCCAGCCATGCTAAACACAACTCACAGTTAGTGGCACTTTCTTTATATCCACAACTCATAAAAACACATCCTTAGACAGAGACTCTATTTTTTTTTTCACAAGTAAGTGAAGCAGACAGATCTAGAAGGAATGTAAACAGCCGGGTGATCAAAACACTGAACAGTGTATGAATACTGATATAGTTGGCTGGCTCCCAAAATATGGTTAAAGGTCTGAGTGTTGTATTATGCTCCTTTTTAAGCCATCAATAATATGTAACATCTGAGGAACAGAACAATGAATTATATTATCATTAACTATGCATTGATTTTACATGTTGCATGATAACGGCACATCTTACTAATTAATTGCAGGCTTCAACTCAGAATATTTTTTGGCAAATGAGAAGTTTAGGAAGATGGTCAATACATGTTGGGTGCATTTGATTATAGTTGGGTAATGAACTTCAGTCAGTGGGACACAAAACTAGAAAGATAAAGCTGGAAGCCAATGTATAAATTTCTCTCTTCATCATTTGAATGATTATGTGGCAATGCCCAACTAATTTAGCATATCACATTGCAAAATGTTCAAACTTGAGTTTAACAGAAGGTATGCAGTTACCATACATTTAAGTCATACAGTACTGCAGTTTCATTCTACTAAGGGAGGTTGGCAAGCCCCACTGGTTTGCAGGAGCTTATGAAGAAATTAAGCCACGTAAGAGTGCTGCCATGCATTAACAGCCCACTTTAGGTTGGTCCAAGCAAGAGACACAGCCAAGCGACTACTTTCGGCGTATGCAAAGGGAGATTATAACACAGCTGCTGTGGATGCATGCTGCAGATATAAAAAAGGCAATTTGTTGTCAGACCAGGCCATTGGTAAAGCTGTTGGTGGACATAATGAAACCACAGAACATGTTCTTAGCCATGGAGGCCCTTTTTTATATCGCTGTTATGTCCTGTGTAAAGACTGATGAGACCAGAATCAACGTTTCAGCTTTTTGTAATTTAATTATTCATATTAATTGAGTTCAACTGGAAAATGTTAGCTCATGAAACAAAGCTATAATTTAGCAGATGCTAGGTTACAGAGTAGGATTCATGTCGACTTACCGAAGGCAGTTTCGGCAAATGTAAAAACTCAAAAAATGTTCTCCAAAACTGCCTTCAGCAAAAATCCCATGGAAATTATTTGCAGGGGACAAGTTTTTTGCACCACCCATGTGGGGGAACCCCCACATCCCCAAACTTATACTTACCAATTCCAAAGTTGCACATCAGTTTAGATAAAGGCAGACTCCACTGTCACTAAATGTAGCTTCGGCAAGCTTACTGCAATCATCTTTCACCAAAACTACCTTTGAAGACTTAATTTGCTCTCACAGAGTAATCTACAACCTACAATACACAAATAATAGATAATACTTTGTTACTTTATTAGTTCAGTTTGGCATTATGTTAAGGCAGCCAAAGAAATCACCTCTATTACTGTAATGGAGTAATGAATGTGGTTTGTTTTAGCAACTGCTATCCTAAGAAGCACTTAAAGATCTTGGTTTAGAGGAAAAAAAGTTCTGGTTGGGAATCACAGCCATGCACAGTGCAGCTGTGTTGAGCTTGCAGCAATGTGCAGCAGTGAACAGAGTAATTACGAATACAAATGGGGGCATGCAGTGTGCTGCAGTGGACAGCTGTACTACATACCTCTCACCTGTCCCCATGATTTTGCCTCATATTTTTGCCCTGTCTCTTATAAAATATTTGTTTCCCTAGTAAAGCGCTAAGGATGACAGTCAATAATGACAGGTATTAGAGCTTCATACTTCTTGACATTCTGAAAATTCATGTTGATTGAAATCTTGTTTATTTTTTAAGTGAACTAGAGTTTTATTTAAAAAGTGTCCCTGATTTTGGATGTATCCTCAAATTATGTTTGGTTTGTCCAGAATAATTGGGTGAAGAAGATGACAGTTGTAGTGTGCCCTGATACCAATAGATGAGCAGTACAGCTTCTGCACAATCACACAAATTCATGCAGCAATAATATTACTCCAAAGTGCAGAGCAAGAGAGATATATCAACCATATAAGTAACTGTAGAGGTCATGTGTCCCACTGTGCAGCCCTTGCACAAAAGAAAAAAATGTATGTATCTGCAGCTGCTGATTAATGTCTGACTAATTAAATGGTTTTGATGATAGTGCATCTAGTAACAGAGCAGCACAAAGATTTGCTGCACACACACACACACACACACACACACACACACACACACACACACACACACACACACACACACACACACACACACACACACACACACACACACACACACACACACACACACACACACACACACACACACACACACACACACACACACACACACACACACCATCTACAGTGTGTTATGGAAGACTTTTGTGGGCACCCACATGATGCATAAAATGGGATGGAAAACGGTACATAGGAAAGCAGGATGGCAACAAGAAAAGGGACACGTGCAATGACAACATACAGGGTAAAGCAGAAAGGAGAAGAAGGAGGACAGGCAACTGTTTATGTGTTTAAAGCACCTTTTATTTATATAGATAGAAGCTGTCGGAGAAGAGTAACAGGAAAGTAGAAGAAGGAAGTAGATAAGTGTACAGTGAAAACAGGTCAGACAAACAAAAATGGATGTGAACACACTAGAATGGGAAGGCTTGAGGTAGACAGAGGCACACAGAGGTTAGGCAAATGGTGATGAAGAGAACTGGACATTGTCCACGGTACGAGCTGCATGCAATGGGAAGGTGAAACAGCAGGCTGTGCACTGGGTGAGCTGTAGCTAGCATTTAAACTGCCATCATTTCCAGGGGGAACTGATGCTAACCCATCACCAGCAGATGGAGCAGTATGGCCATTGGTACAGGCAAGTTCCTCCTTTGGTACCCAGTGGTCAGAATCTGACAGGTGAGTGAGTGACTTTACTATTCATTCCAATAGTCATTCTATGAGGCCAAGCCATGCAGCCAGCTCCATCCCAACCACAGACTCCAACTGATGTAGGTTACTACAGAAAATGGGACTGGGCTACTTTTGCCAAAAGGTGGACACCCACTCCAGCAAAGCCTCATCTTGGGTGAGCTTTGTTTGAGGAAGGGTGTTTTACATATATCAGTAACTACAACAGGTATATACCACGGGACTGCATATACGGGTAACACCAATACTGTCTTAACACCACTCTTAACAGCCTTCTGTGACTGCCTACATAGTTAAGCAGATTTGTGTCAATTGGTATAAGGTAGTTACAGACAAAGTCAGTTTGGTGAAAAAATTATGCCAAAACAACTTTTGCACAACCTTGGAGATAATTTTATTTTTTGCATGGGGGCAAACTGCCCTGCATTTCCTATGTAGGAAGTTACCACCAAACTTATATATGCCTACTTCAATGTTGACCAACAGTAGAGAAAAGGAAAAACTCCACTGCTGAAGAAAGATGTTTTGACATAAAATTACATAAACAATACAGCGAACAATACAACCTTGTTCATCATTTTAACTGGCTGTATTTTTCATATAATTTTATGGTTCTGATGATGTCTAAAATAGTAAATTAGATGAAAGCGCTTAACCATTTTGTATTAAAGTTAGTTTTGAATCTAACTGCCACCTGGTCATTTGTTATTATTAGTTTTGTGGATTTTACGTTCCAGAGCCAGTTTGCTGTTCTGTGGATTTGAATACCAGATACAGTGTGATTTCTGAATTGTGAGTAGTGCAGCCATTACTGTGTAATTGTGTGACATGTGCAGGTCTCCTACACAAACCCAGTGATATTAAATATCTAACATATCTTTTAGAAACAAGCTGTATGTTTTGGCCAGCTTGTTAAACAGTGCAATTAGGAGATGCAGAGACAGTCAGGGTGCACGGGCTCATTCGCATACATAATGCACATCTAGATGTTGTTTGTTTGTTTGTCTTTTCGGCTTTTCCCGGTTAGGGGTTGCCACAGCAGAACTCCGGTCCGTTAATGACTGGCAGTCAATTTTTATGGTGCCGACTTGCCAGCCCGACGCCCAACCTTCAGCGAAGGCACACCCATTCACGCATGTCTTTTGGAGGCCACTCGACTGTGGGGAGGACATTCAGACTCCACACAGAAGGCACTCCAGCCGAACATCGAACAGGAGAACCTCTTGCTGTGAGGCAACAATGCTACCGCTGTACCACCATGGCTGTAATGCACATCTAGATGTCATGTTGAATACTATTTAGTGTAGAGTTTTGCAGTATGTGTAGATGCTGAGAGAGGTTTCTAGTAGACTCTACTTCTTCTTCTCTGTAACTTATTGCAGAGACAACTGGCAACATAACTAGAATCACAATCCACAATTTAATTCAGAGCACTGGGCAGAAATCACAATGCGTTAACACCCATCTCAGGCCTTCACGGGTGTTGACGGGATGTGATTTCTGCCCAGTGCTCTGAATTAAATAGTGGATTGTGATCACAGTCTTGTTGCCAGTTGTCTCTGTAATAAGTTTTCTTCCTGTCTGTCCCAAATTTTCTTTGCCAGATTGTCTTCTGCTTTTCTGCATATGTGCTCAAACCACGTAATTTCTGCCCAGTGCTCTGAATTAAATAGTGGATTGTGATCACAGTCTTGTTGCCAGTTGTCTCTGTAATAAGTTTTCTTCCTGTTTGACCTTTTCTAGTAGAAAGCTAAAATTCCCACCATCTGGAAAATATCCTATGTGATCCCACTTCACAAAGGAGGCAGCTCTACTGAATTCTCCAATTATAGGCCAATAGCTATACTCTCTCCACTTGCAAAGATTATGGAAAAATGTATTCATAGACAACTCATGCACCACCTAATCCAAAATCGCCTTATGGCAGACACTCAGCATGGCTTCCGTCCTCATCACAGCACTACTTCAGCCCTCCTAGCCTTTACTAACACCATAAACCATAATCGCAACAATAATTATATATCCTCAGCCCTCTTTTTGGATCTTTCCAAGGCATTCGATATGGTTGATCACCAACTTTTAATCCACACCCTGCAAACATTCTGTCTAGATACTGGAGCGCTCCAATGGTTTCAATCCTACCTGAATGGTTGACAGCAGGCTGTCCTCTGGCAGAACAAACTCTCTAACCTTCTACCTAACACTCTCAGAGTACCACAAGGCTCTATACTAGGGCCCTTGCTGTTCTCCATCTTCATTAACGACCTTTATACTGTCATCCCAAAAGTCAGCTGTATCCAATATGCTGATGACTCTACTCTGATTTGCTCAGCCACATCTCCAGTAGAGTTATGGTCAGCTACCCAGACCACCTGTAATACAATAGAAAACTGGCTTTTGGAACATCGTCTGATCCTAAATCCCAAAAAAACTAAAATGCTGTTATTTTCACCAACACGTAGGTCTACTGCTTTCACCTTTACCATAAAATCAAATGATGGCACAATAATCTCACCTGACCCATCTACAAAACTATTAGGTGTCATCATAGACAATAATCTCAAATTTGACCTACATGTTAACCAAACTATCAAAACCATCAATAAAAAACTAGGGTCACTTTACAGAATAAAAGCCTTCCTAACCCCTCCAGCTAAAATTGCCATAGCTCGCTCTCACCTTCTTTCAACCCTTCTGCATGCATCCCCTCTACTCTCGCATTTGAACAAGACTGTCCTTAACAAACTCTCAATTTGCTACAACCACATTGCCAGGTTTGCCACTGGGCTGCCTTTTAGGACACATCATTGCATCAATCTAAATCAGCTTGGTTGGCATGAACTACCTAGCCTAATCCAGTATAACCAACTGATTATGGCCTATAAAATCCTCTATAATCCGGACAATACTCCTGTACTTAAAAATATTATCATCCCCTATAACAATCCTAGACCGCTTCGATCCTCTAACAAACTACTAATTCAGACTAGCAAAATTAATAACACAGCCAGTGATTCTCTCTTTGCAAACTCTGTAAGTAGATCCTGGAACTCTCTTCCAGCTGATATTACCTTACTTTCCACCTTAGGTCAATTTAAAACTAGACTCAAACAACATTTGTCACTTAACTGGCTATGTCAATGTATCAAGCCTGGCTAACTCGAATGTGTAAAAATCTGTTAACCAGTTTAATGTGTAATTTAATTTAATCCTGACTTGTGCTCAGGACTAACTGTAACCTGTGGAACTTGTTTAACTTGCTTACTTATGTAATCTCTGTAAATAGTCTGTTTGTAATATGTAATGCTGGTATTATGTAATGCTGTATCTGCTTACCCTTGGAGCTTTTCTCCCCGGGCCTCCGCTGAAAATGGACATGCATTCAGTCGGACTATCCCGGTCAACAAATGTAAAATAAATAAAAATAAAATAAAATAAATTTTCTGCAATTGGAGATGCTTCAGCTTTTGCTCTAATGTCCCACAATGTATATCCTACCACCCATCATAGGCACTTCATCTCCATCACTTCTAACTTCTTTAACTGTTCTGCTTTTATTGCCCAGGTTTCTGTACCATACAGTATTGCTGGTTGCACCACTATTTTGTACAGTCAGTATCCTAATTAATAGATCCATCCTAGAATCTAAAATCCCTCAACTCTGGAAAAAATCCATAATCACTCCTTTACACAGAGGTGGCAGCACCAATGACCTTTTCAACTACACACCCATCTCTGTACTTTCACTACTATCTAAAATGTTAGAAAAATGTATACCTGTCCAGCTCCTAAAGCATCTTTCTGATAATGACCTCCTTGCCCCAATCCAATATGGATTTCATCCAGCAGACAGTACTATTACTGCTCTATTTTCATTCTCTGACACTGTCAACAAAGCTCTCAATGCTTGTCTCTTAACCTCAGTAGTCCTATGGGACCTATCCAAGGCTCTCAACACAGTATCACACACCAAACTGCTACAACAACTACATAAACTAGGATTCACTCAAAACTACCTAACATGGTTTTCCAGTCACCTGTACAATAGAAAACAATCTGTCAGATGGCAAAATAAACAATCTGATTATCGGGTTAATAACACAGGACTTCCCCAAGGATCCATTCTGGGGCCACTGCTTTTTAATAGTTTTAATAACAGTCTTCATAAAGCTTTCCAACAAAGTACACTCATCCAATATGCTGACAACTCCACTATAATGTCCTTTGCCAGTAATATCGCCGATCTTCTTAAAATAACACAAAACACCTTTTCTTCTGTAGAAACTTGGCAAAATGACACATAACTATTACTGAATTCCAAAAAAATCTAAACTCCTATTATTCTACTCCAGACCATCATCCTCAGATTTTAAAATTTACTCACTTAACAATATAGAAATTGAACTCTTGAAGTATGCTAAATTATTGGGCATCACTATTGACAACAAACTTAGCTTTGAGCAACATATTCTCAATACAATAAAGAAAACCCACTTCAAACTTGGCAAGCTCTACAGACATAAGCTTTATGTGGATAAGTCAACCAAAATTAAACTTGCCACAACACTTCTGATCCTATCCCTCCTACATGGTAGTGCCACTTTTACCAACCTTCCTACATCTCTTAGCAATAAATTGCAATATTGCTATTATAAAATAGGATAAATTGCAACTGGGATGCCATATCGAACTCACCATTGCCAAGCTATTTCATAACTAAAATGGTTTGAATTCCCCCATTATCTTTACTATATACAACAAGTTGATTTATAAACCCGAAAACCTGCCCCGCACTTCATTCTATCCTGCAACAGTATAGCCCAACCCATAATCTCCCCTCTAACAAACAGCTTCTGAGTATATTAATACCCTACAAAAGAGCTGGACAAAGCCTGTATTCCTACTCCACTGCAAGACTATGGAATGTCCTGCCTTCCACAATCACTCAATTAGACTCATTAAAAATTTTCAAATTTGCATTAAAAGGCCACTACCTCAATAATCATATCTGTTCTTGTGCACAAAAGTCTAAGCCACCATAAACACACAAAATTAGTAAATAATCTCCTTCACTTTTCCTCCACCTGATAATACCTCTCTCTCCCCTTCTTAGAAACGTTCTCTATATCAACTAGCTCTTTTTATCTCTCTCTCAAGGTATCATCTAGAAGTATCTATGTATTTAACTCCTGTTTGTGAGTAACAATTTATAATTTTGTTTTATATTTATTCATAAAGTAATGTATGTCAGAATTGTCATATCCATTGTAATTTTTACAAATTGCATTCTTATTATTTAATTTATATTTTAATATTCTCCGTATGAAAACAATTTTTGTGGAGCCTTTCTCCCTGGGCCTCCACTGACAATACGTTTTTGACCCAGTGGCCTTTCCCGGTCAACAAATGTCAGTAAATAAATAAATACACCTTACTTTTCAGCTTCTTTGGCAGTTTTCTGTCATACACTACACCTGACACACTGTGCAAGTTGGCTGCATCCTTTCTAATTCTAGTTTTGTCATCCTCATTCAGACTTCCCGACTCCTCAACTGCCCTCTCCACTGGATTTGTGCCAGAGGTATTGAGAACTGCTGTAGTCATACCACTCCTCAAAGGGGTAACCATGGCTGACCCAGGTATCTATAGACCTATCAGCATCACCACCCTTATCTGTAAGGCAATGGACCACATCATTATGAACCTCATAAATAAGCACATAGGCAGTTTTCAAACCCTGGGCCCTAGCTAATTTAGCTTTGTTAAAGGGAATTCCTGCCCCTTAAACCTAGTGGACTTTTTTGAACAAATTAATAAAGCATTATCAAACTGGTTCACACAGCATATCTGGACTTGGCCAAAGCCTTCAATACCATTTCACACTCATGCAACATTGATAAGCTAATCCAGTTATATGTTATCCCTTATGTAACTCACTGAATAGTAAACTGGCCCACTGACAGAACTGAGTCTGTGAGTGTTGCGGGCACACTCTCAACTAAAACAGCAGTTATCGGTGGTGGGCCCTCTTTAGT
The DNA here is from genome assembly GCF_019279795.1 of Protopterus annectens. Lineage (NCBI taxonomy): Eukaryota > Metazoa > Chordata > Ceratodontiformes > Protopteridae > Protopterus > Protopterus annectens. The sequence goes on along the minus strand of NC_056746.1, from coordinate 1,269,017,153 downwards.
ATCTACTTCTTTGACATTAAAGCAGACTCAATAGGTCTGCAACTGACAAAGTTTGACAATGAATGCAAACTTGGAGTTGTCATAAATACACAAGACGACCTACCAATTTTCCAAAGGGGTCTAACTGATGCTAATAAGTGGTACTTGAACCATGACCTCAAACTAAATTATAAAATATGCTACTTTGTGTCCTTCGGCAAACATCTTCACTCTTGTTCCTATCACATAGGTGATAAACCCCCCCTAAAATTTACTTTTTTTAGGGACTTGGGCACCTTAATTTACAACAAACTATCCTTTGGCCACCATGTGACCATTCTTGTTAGGAAATCCTTTTATATCCCCAGACTAATCACTGGGGGCATATCTTCTAATCCAAGGAAGTCATTGTCCCCTTCGACTCCTCACTTATCAGACCAATAATAGAATATAATGCCCCCTTTGGTATGTACTTGGTGAGGCATGTGACCCAGCTCGAGAGGCTACAGTGTTTCCTTGACAAAAAGAAAAAATCGAGGGCATGTCCTCCTTCAGTTACCCTGATCTTCCTAATGTTTACTCAGTGTTTTCCACTTCCTACTGACTACTGAGAAGAGATCTCTGCTTTGCCTACACAGCCTTAAAAAATCCAGTTCTATGTAATCCCCTACACATCCACAAAACTAATACCACCCTAAACACCTGCTCAAGAGACTTAAATTAACATCAAAACATAAATAGGACATGTTGGTGGGATAGATGTCTTTCATAGAGAATACCTCATTTATGGAATAGACTCCTCTTAGAGGTAAAGCAGATTAGCTTCATGACACCTTTTAAGAGTAACCTGGATGACTGGCTGGACAATTGTAAGTACACCCTTGGTCTATCCCCTCTAGCCACTATAGAAAGGTGCTGAAACTAAGTCAGGGTCTGATATTAATTTATGTCCTGGTAAACTGATGAAATTGTTGGCTAGGCTACAAATGCTGGATCAACATCCTAGTATGAGCCTATGAACTTATAGTATAGAATGTGTAGTTGTTCCCCTGTTTTCACAGATGTCCATGTGTCCACAAGGCATAGTGACAGGCAAAGGCTTGATAACTTCAGGTACACAGAGAATAAAAGCCTGCTGCAGACACTGAAGACCCATGGATGACACCTGTTGGGAAGTGCTGACAACCATCTACAAGAGCTCCATGGCATCCATTTGTGGGTTGGCATAATCACGCAGAGTTGCATGCATGTCACAGATGTGAACAGTCATGCCACCAGGAAGGCATGACAGAGTCTATGGGGACTGCCACAGGGGATGACCCACCACAGATAATTATACAGAGAGATACTGAGGTGTTTCAGTTTTCTCTGGCTGAGTGACAATCTCTGTAGGTGTGGAAGGCAGTGCAGAGATGGTTCAACCCTTATATATCTCAGTAGGTGATACATCAAGATTGTATAATATACAGCATATGTCGTTATGACACTAATGTATATTAACAGCAGGTTGACCATATTGTCCATTCGTTTATTTGTTGATGCAGGAACTTCAGAATTGAAACAACAGCATGATGGGGGGGAGCTCTGGTCATGTTTTACATCTGTTTTTGCACAAACACCTTTGGTGTGCATGCCACATGGTCACACTTGTACCACATGCAATCATGTTCACTTGGTGGTTTTCTGGTATGTATTCACAGGACAGAATGGTGCAAAGATAACACATGCAGAGGCTGGGGAAGGACAGATGTCTGATGTTGGCACCAAAACATTCAGACTGAAGTCAGATGACACACTGGCACTACCTGTCTCCATCACACGTGGTCATGCACTCTCCATACTGGATAATCATACAGTTGCACCCAGTCCAGCATGGAGCTGAATACTGTCTATCAGCAGCTCTATGAGGACATGGAGACTAGAGACCATTCAATGTGTGATGTATATAGGACGCATGTACTGCTTTCATCATGGAGGCCAGAGACCAGTTATTGTGTGACATATACATAGGAGGCACATACTGCTTTCATTGCCTCTCTGTAGATGGTTTCATCAGCTAGTCCCACACCAGCAGCGTTGTCCATTATCAGAATGGGGTACTTACCTGGGGTCGCCATATAAGAGAGCTGTTACAGGATTCACACATAGCTCCTGAGTCAAAAAGTACAAGATGCTGTGCCACTCATTATCAACAGCTGCGATGACACTCCGCACCTCCAGTGGCAGAACAATTCATCAGTGGATTCCAGCCAGGACCAGGTCTTGTAGTAACACACAATCCTTGTCATAGGAGGTCCTGAATACTGTCACTTAAAACCAGCAGAGTGGCAACAGATCATTGTAAAATATTAGCAAGCCATTTCTGTCATAAGACAATGTTCCCCTAACACAGAATACATTTCTGTACCACAAGACCTCATCTCTGCCTCCTGTGACATGATTTCTTCACCCAGCTTATGTTGACAGCTATGTGTCATTATATCTCTCAGCCCTCTACACTGTGTATTACATATGGTGATGTCTGAAAGACAGTGCAACACAACCATGCATTTCCTGGCATACTCCACCATTAACACTGCATGTAACAGTTTATGTGGGGCACTTTATTTTTACTGTGTGCTCACCATGGCCCATAGTTCTGGACTAGATATTCTCATTTTCCTGTGCCTCTGTGCATTATCACCATTTAGGGGGCATCATCCACTATGCTTCCTTGCATTTCACTTTCTGTGCCTCTGGTATGTGTAGCTGGTAGTAACATAGCCACAGCATGGAAATGACCCACTTGTTTTCCCAGTATCATATTGTGCAGCATGGCACACAATATGAGTAGCTTGCAGGTTGAGTAATGGTACAATGCCCATCCAAATGTATGAGGTAGCGAAAGTGTGCTATCATTAGGCCAAATACCCATTGTATGATGTTGTATGTTTCTGCATATGTCATGTAGTTCTGGAGATCCGTGGCAATTTTTGGATTACATGCAGATGTCATAACCTGGTGTTCAAGCGGGTATCTGGAATCTCCTGCAGTGCATGACAGATATATGTCTGGGGGAATTTAGTCTAGCACTTACCAACCAGAGGACCACATGGAAAGTCAGCTTGCTTGTAAGAACAATATAAGTGACATGTGTGCCATATGCAGCAGTCATGGGAATTGCCTGTTTCCTGTGTAGGCATTAGCAATGACCCCCTGTGCACTGCATGCTACATCTCAGTAAATGGAATGGTAGCTTCTTCTGCTGACATGTCCCTGTGAGTGGGCATATTTTGGGACCTCATTGCCATATGTGTGCAAACCATGGCACTGAATAACCTCAGGAAGGTGTGAGATGTCACAGAAGTCATATGTAATGGTGGCTCTCTCCTCTGCTATTCTGGGAAACCACATATGATCATCCATAAGCAGAAGCATAACTGTTAGAAAATTGTTAGGTATTTGTGAAGCTGATGCCTGCAACAAACCTAATTTGTCCACGCTGGTCTCTAAAAAGCCACTGTAGCTGGGATAATGAGTGGTACACATACTTTTTCCTGCACTTGGATAGCAAGGTCATTTTTATTTATTTATTTATCTGGAAAGTCTGACTGGTACAGACTCCATTTTCAGCGGAGACCCAGGAGAAAAGTGCCAGATCCATGACCTTGGAATGTGTAAAGATATCAGAGCATCCAGAGGAAACCCACACAAATGCAGGGAGGACATGCAGACTCCGCACAAAAAGCACCCCAGCCAAGAATCAAACCAGAGAACCTTTTGCTGTGAGGCAACAGCACTAACTGCTGCACCACTGTGCCTTACATTCTACATGTGGACAGTACATGTCTACCAATCTCCGTACAAATACCCTGATCAACACAGATCCAGTTAACTATCTGTTGTTCAGTCAGCTTTTACCAGGTTATCTGCTGCCTGTAGTGTTATTGCTACTGCCACCTGTCTTACCACACTATGGGGGGTTAGCAGCAGCATTAAGTACAACAAGATGCTGCCCTGCAACTCCTGCCACGATTCTGAGCTCTATTGTTGTCTGTAGAACAGGCATTTCCTGCATGCTCCTGCCTTTTGTGGGCTTGCACAGGATAATGATCAAGAATTTCATGATATGACTATGAGTTGCATTTATTTGCATATAATTAATGCCTCATTTGGATGTATGACTTCATCATTATGCAGTCACTTGCATGTAGTATACTGTATGTCTCACACACACACACACACACACACACACACACACACACACACACACATATACCTTTTGTGTAATCCCTAACTGCTACTGCAGAAGTACACACTGTGTACTATGCAGCTTGACTGCCAATTCCATCTCATATGAAACTATCAGTTCTGGTAGCTCATTTATGCTCTGTTTTTACAAAACAGAATACTGTTGTCGTTGTTGTCTAGTCATTTCCTCTATTGTAGGTGGTCTTGGTAAAGAAACCAATACATAAAAGTTTGATTTTACTCAAACATCTACCATGTATTGGCTCTAGGTGATGACATCTACCACATATTGGCTCTAGGTGATGACATCTACCACATATTGGCTCTAGGTGATGACATCTACCACATATTGGCTCTAGGTGATGACATCTACCACATATTGGCTCTAGGTGATGACATCTACCACATATTGGTTCTAGGTGCTGGTCACTGTTGATGTGATACCTTGATCCTGTGTACACAATGAGGAAAAAGGGAACTGATGCCTATGCTGATCTGTCATCATAAAGCTACCAAAACTAGTTAATTTTAATTTGTAGTCTTTATGATACCAAAAAATTCTCTCAAAAATTCATGCTTATTTCAGTCGCTGTTTCTAGGGGTCAAGGCCCACACCCTCTCATACAAGGCTTTACCATTTGCATTACAATGTTCTGAACATTTATATCATATCATAAAACAGTGTAGGAAATCATTTTTATTTCAGTGATGGCAAACACAGAAGCTATTAAAGCTTTATCTTCCAGACAAGCAATACAAAGATGCTTTTTGCAATATTATATTGGCATTAGCAAGTGTGGACTGGCGATTGAGTCATCACAGTTGTGCAGTTCTCTAGTAGCCTAAGCAAATGACAGAAAATAAATGTTATACTTAATTACATTCATACAGATAAGAGCTTTCAACCCCCAAGCTATACTACAAGATATAAGTGAGCACAAGCTGGTGTGTTAATATAGAGAGAGTGTTCCTGTCTCTATTTTGGGTGTCACAGCTTTAAACAATGATATGGATGCTGGAAGAAAAGTAATTAGACTCAGCAAGCAGAAGAAATCTCTCTTCTCTTAGGAGAAGACTGGTGGCTTTGAATGCCAGGAAGCCCAAGTAGGATGTCATAGACAACAGCGGTACAAACTTATGGCAGCAGTGATGTGGGTTCATGGAAGCATGTGGTCACACCTGCATAAATGCCACCATGCATCCCTTTCCAGAGAAGAAAGGACATAAAAAAATCTCTACCAGTAGCATACTGGACAAAGGTGCCCCACTGACAGTGTACCTTAATAACAAGAACCACATGGATAAATGAATAAACAGAATTCCAAACAACTGATTAACCAAGGTCAGCAGTTGGAGAGGAGCCAGAACTAATTCTAAAATAATTCAAAAGGGTCAGTTGTGGATATGTTGTTTACTGGTATTATATGAATTTAATTATAACAAAAAATACAAGTATTTAAATATAAATGGTAATCCCTTTCTTGACTACTAAAACTCTGCTTTCTAGAAAGTAAGACCAACAGTTTCTCTAAGTTCTCATTCATAATGTACGCTTGTTATCATTTCAGTGCCAGAAGAATGTGACATATGTTTATCTAGTCTACACAGGTGTGCAATTAATAATATACAGGTGCCGTTACATCTTCTGTACCCCAGTACCTGTCTCGTGTAAACTTGAAAGCCTTTGTAGAATAAATCCAAACCATTCAAACTGAACAATTCCTTCTACAAGTCAGTCCTTCTGTCTATGAATAAAAGAGCCTCAAGTCCAAACTAAAGTTGTACCTTTTATTTAAACATTCCTTAAAACCTTCCCAAACAATCTACTCTAAATTTTTTGTACACCCCAGTCAAGCCTATCTTCCCTTCTGATAAAAATCCTTGGCTGTTTTCACATTTCTTTATAGTTCATATGCTCTGTATCTATAATAGCCTTTGCTGCCTTTCTGTTTCAGCAGCCAATTACCTCTAGAGCCTTTTCCTAAGCATTTCAGTTAATTTCCGTTTCTTCTTTTCAGTATTGCCTCATTGCAGTCTTAACACACCAATGAAATTGCCATACATTTAAGTCATACTGAATCTCAGATGTCGTCTCTGTGGCCAGTTATATGATCTATCCAGATTCTTCCACCCATCAATGTTCTTAAATGCTTTCCATAAATGGATTGATCATATAATCACTATCCACAGCTATGTCAGAAATGAATTTACTTCTCACTACCCCCCTCTAACTCTTCCCTTCAGCCACTTGCCCACCCATTTTGCCATTCTCTTACCCACTCTATTCCCTTCTGTTTGTTCGGGAGCCTTCTGGAGGGAATGGGACAGTAAATAAAAATACATTCCTTGCTAAAATCCAGAAAATAAATCACATCTGTAGAGATGCCTTAAATCTATTACTCAGTCTTAAGGATTGTGTCTGTATAGTCTAACAAGAACTGAGACGCTGTGAGCCCAATAAGCCGTGGCCTTTCTGGGACAATTGCAGCACCTCCTTGTTTATGTCTTCAAACAGTCTCCTGGCTGCTCAGCTCAGGATTATATAGTATCACTAAAGGCAGTTTAAACTAATTCTCTGTTACTGACACAGGGTAGTCAAGATCCCATTTAATCAGATATTATGGGAATTAGTGTCATCTGCAATATTAGTTGTTGGAGTTTTATTTTCACATTACCATAGTGTTGTATTTAGGTTTTATTTTGCAGTATTTTGTAAATGGTTTTGCTGTTGGTGTTACATTATTTTGCACTGGATAGATGAGCTTTTTATTTATAGACCATGGTGGTGCAGTGGTTAGCATCGTCGCCTCACAGCAAAAGGTTCTTTGGTTTGATTCTCGACTGGAGCACCTTCTGTGTGATGTTTATATGTCTTCCCTGTGGTCAATTGAGCTTTAAAGACATGCAAGTAGAAGCATGAATGTGTGTGCCTTCTGTGAAGGTTGGGCACCAGGCTAGCAACTTGAAACCATAAAAACTCCACTGCCAGTCAAGAGCAGACTGGTGATCCACTGTGGTGACCTCTAACTGGGAAAATCCAAAAGACATTGTTATGTAAGTTTTTATTTATAATAATTGCATATTTTTTTCAGCAGAATGCTGTAATGTGATATGGGGACAGATATTTGTTTGCCTATATTATGCACAAATCCACCAATATGAAGCTTATTGGTCATTTTGCAGCTCACAGGGCAAATTTCATTCAATCACCTTTAAAGAGAGGGACTGCTTTAACCTTCCTTTGGTCCAGTTACATTGGTTATGGTACTGCCCATCAAGTGCCAATTAATTGACTGACCAATTCACTGAAAATGCGTTGATAAAACATTAAAATAGTAGCCCTGGGTGAAGTGGGTAGGACCTTGTTTATTCACCTCCTCGTTTAATATATTTAATATATTTAATATATTCAATATACAATGTCTTCTCAGGTTAGAAAATCTGTAGGGGAATGTATTTTCACTGATTTGGCCATACATATTCCCCCTGGCATCTGCCACATTTCAGTGATCTATGGAACACATCTGTGAGGAGTTCTGCCAATATCCTTACTAGGTGGCATACTATCTGGTCCCACGGCTTTGCCTTCCTTAAATGTGGCAAGCTGTTTCTGTACCCTGAGTAACACTGACACATCCTTTCATGAACTTCTCACTGCCTTCTCACACTGACCCTCCCCACTGTAACTCTTGTCTTTGTGTCGCCTCAGAGATACTGATCCAAATAATTCATTTAAAGTCTCCCCTTGCTCTCTGCCCTCTGCAATGTCTTGTTCTAAACCAGTTAGTTTAGTAAGGTCTAGCCTGATGTTGTTTTGCTCCACAGTATATTTGAACAATATGCTGTCACGCAACCTCATCCCTGTTATCAGTTCCTTCTTCACCTTGGCCTCTAAGTACACCTTCGCCCCTTCTCTGTAGACACCATCACCCTAACCTGTGCCTACTGAGACATTTCCACTTGCCCTCCCATGTTTTACTGGTTATATGTCTCCTGGTTCCTTTTGCCTCCTCAGCTCCTTTCGTGAAGTTCTTTTCCACTTCTTGTACCCCAATTTCTCCACTTCACCCTTTATGCCTTCCCTAATTCTTACCTATAACTTATTGCTACCCCTCAGTGATGCCCTCCTCTACCCTTGCCTTCTTCTCACGGACTCTCACAACATATTTTAATACACCCTGCTGCAGTCCCAATGCAGGTATTTTTAGTGAATACCTCTCACCCCTGAATATCAAACTTGAACCACACCATCCAAGGATCCCTGTTTGTCACCAGTCTTTAATATCCACCCCCATACCATTAACCCTAGTCAGTACTATATCCAAGGTTCTACTCCTCCTCCTGGTAAATTGTTGTACAAGCTGCTAGAAATCCTTATAATCCAGGACATTCATAAAGAAATTGAAATAACTGCAGCCTACTTCTGGTAGGTTTAAATCCACTGTAATTAGCATTTTCTTCTTATGTTTCAATATCTTTATTATAATTATTAACTAATTATCTTCTATGTTTATTGTAGCTGATAAGCTGTACACAGCATCAGTTGACCACCACACCCTCCTGGACTGCATTTGTCACTCCTGGTGTTTTCATTTTGTCAGCCATTTCTCTTTTACATTGCATTTAATCTAGTACCTCGTGAAGAAGGCTTCCCCTCTCCATGACTTATCTTTTCTGCCTTTCCTTTTTTTTTTAAACAGGTTTATTGTTTTAACGTATAAGAGAAATATCATAACAATTTTATACAAGTAATTAAAAATAGGTATTATTATAACATTCAACAAAACAACTAAAGTATTTACAAAGACATCCACTACAATCAGACCAATTAATTAAACTAAAATACCATGCTATTGAAATTAAAATTTTTTTAACAAATTTTGTAAATTATCCCATACAATATAATAAGACGTTTTTCTATTTGTTCTTGTCCTAATTGTGTTTATTTCCATATGGCACACTATATTCATAACATTTTTAAATTCATTGAACGAAGGAGGTGTATCTGAAATCCAATTTCTAGTTATTATTTTCCTAGCCACTGCTAGAATAGACCATAACAAGGTAAGCTTGACCTTTTTAACACTTTGAGGTACAGGTGTGTTGAATAATATAAGAGATTTAGAAATAATGAAATTATCTGTAAAAAGAGCCTGCAAAAATTCATTAACTGACTTCCAGTATTCTTTCAATTTTATACAGTCTTAAAACATATGAGCCCAGTCAGCATTAATTTCTACATTACATCTCTTACATAAATTATCTTTATTATTTATTTTATTCATCATCAAAGGTGTATAAAAAGATCTATGTAAAAATTTCCATGTATAAAGTCTCCAGACAATGGAAGACGTAGTTCTATAAGCAGATTCCAATATATATTGTTTATCTTGTTGATTTGGTGGGTCCCCATTAATAGAAGTGAAATAATTCCAGTATGAATCTACACTGTAAAAAGTTTCTTGTCTGATAATTTTATGTATGTGTGAAAGTTTACCTTTTTCTGCCTTTCCTATACACATTGTGAATCGGTATTGTCAAAACTCAGTCCAACCATGTGAAATCATTTGCCTTATATATTATAAAGAGTTCACTCAAAAGTTATCGCCAGCTTCTTTATTCTATTACCCATTCCTTTTGCATAACAACCCCCCGTTCCTCTATACCTTTTCCGCCCTCCTTTATTCCTTCCTCCTGCCCGTCTTTTCTTTTCCTGTGCTCAGTCTTCACTTCTTGCACACTCCACTTCCCCTTTCAACATTACTTTACTATAAACTGCACCCTCCGCCTCCATTTAAAGACACATGCCCATGAATGTACCCTTCCAGAACAAGCTTAAGTAAAGCGACCATTTTTATACCACTGCGATCCCTGTCCTCGGCACAGAGTTTTCATCTTTGTATTAAGATACTTGAAAGTCGCCTAACAGCCCATCTCCTTTTCCTTAAGATGTAGTTTGTCGTACAAACATTGAATGCTTCTCTTGTCCCTGATCATGCTGACTGCTAGGATATGCATCATATCAGTTGAACATCCAACATCCTTCTGTGTACCAGACACTTTTCTCACCCTGCTTGCTGCTTCATTAGGCCTACCCCTGGGAAGATCATTGCCGCTGACATGCATTAATATATCTGGGCACTTTCTACACACTTGACCGTTGCATCCTCCTTTTTGGCATATCCTTCTTTAACTGTCTGTTACCATATTCCTTAACAGTGATATTCTCTCCATATAGTAATGGGGGCCAGACACCCTATCACCAACATGCTCCTATTAATGTCCTTACTGTCCATCACCCAGCCTTGCACATTGTACTTAAATGTCTCCCTTCACTGCCTCCTTTCAATATAATGTCCCTCTCAGAATCCTCTTCATCCAATCGCTGCTAACCTACCCTACTACTCTTACCTCTAATCCACTTCTCCCCACTAGTTGCTACTCAAGTACACCTTCCACTTACCTCCTCAGATTTTGCACTGACTTCCTCCTCCTAATCCTATGTCCACCCTAGTTAAACCTGGCCTTGTGAGTCATACTGCCTCTGACCATTCCAGAAAATGAGACTCACAGGTACCCAGTGATCTTGCCTTTTACCGTATGGTAAATAAGCAAGTGAATAAATCCTGGCAGTAGGTATCGTACCTAAATGTTGCTACCTCTGTGAAATTACAGAGTATGATTAAAATGTCTTAGTACCATAAGGGAAGTCACAGACATGCAAGAGTAGAATTTTCAGAAAACAGAATATAAAAGAGCAAAAGGATAAGAATGGATAACAAAGTCTCCCAGAAGCAATGTGGAGAAGCATGTTTCCTCAGGCAGAGTGGTGAGTGCATGAAATATCCTGCCATTTTAGGTTTGGCAGTCAAAGCCGATGGAATGCAATGAAGGATGTGCCTCACATGAAACAGTTTCTGTGTGTTTAGCGGCTCACCGGTGCTGCTGGCTAATAAGAATCTGCAGGTTATTCAGCAGTGAAGGGAGATGGGAAGATTGCGCAAGTCAGGAGAGATGGGAAGATTGAGCAAGTCAGGAGAGATGGGAAGATCGCATAAGTCATGCAGGCCTTATCTGACATAAAGGCCATGAGATTATTATGTGGCACACTAAAGGCATGTGTAATTTTCAGTTTATGAGAGCTGATATAAGGGCCTCCAGGCCAATAGCCTAGTGTCATCCTATGAACCTATGAACCTATAAATATTTTAAAATATTTTATTCATATATTCCATTGAAACCCAGCTGAATGAACATGTTTGACAGGCCCTTTTGACTATGGCTTGGGCCAGTGCCTGCACAAATGCACTACAAACTACAAAATATAGCTTAATATTTAAGACACTATTGCATTCACATACCAAAAACATTAATGAAAAGATGCAATAACACTAACTAGCAACACAAATAAATGTGCTATACTAAATAGCTCACATCTTCTACACTTGGTTGACACACACAAAGTGGCAGAATAAATGAGTTTGTCGGGTGACAGTCTAATGGTAGTGGTACAGTGCTACTGGTGACCTGAGTTTAGGAAAGGGCTCTGGAAACTGGTGAATGGGGAATGAATCTTATCTCTACCACGATGGAGACAGTGACCAAGCCATCTACATAGGAGCCCTCTGGTGGACACTAGTAGGCTACCTGTATTGTGCAGTCTGTCACGTGGTAGAATGGTAATAGGGTAGAGTAGGATTGCAGTAAAGGAATTGAACTATCCCTTCCTCCCTTAACTCAATACTTTGTGCTGTAAATTATCCCCGCCCCCCACTGGAGAGATTGCTAGCAAGGAATTTGAAAGGCATATGCCAAAGGCCTACATCTTTTTTTTTCCTCCAGATTGTGGGAGGGCACACAGCATCAGGTAGGCAGTATGCACCATTTTGCCCTCATCCGTTGCCTTGGTGACCTTCTCAAAGAGATCCACCAAGTTCAGTAGGCATGACCTGCCTTTGACGAAAACATACCGGGTTGGGTCCAGTGTCTGAAGGTTTCCTGTGTCATTGTTACCCATTTTAATAACAGTTTTCTCCATGGTTTTCCATATGAGACTAGTCAAATTAATGGGTCTGTGGTTCCCTGGATCCCTTAATGGTCCATCATGGTGCAGGGTGATGACCATTGCAGTCTTCCATTCAGTATGCAATAACACAATACCAGTATATCATTTACATTCCTTTTTACCTTTGGTATGTATAACTTATGCACTGTTTACTCCAATAGCATTCCATAATCTACTATATTTCCAATTACCAACAATTGCCATATAATGAAGAGACAGACACATCATTGGAGTTAAAAAGCTGCAGCGATGTATTTATTTGCAGACTGCTTGCAAATTTATAGTTCAGGAAATATGCAGAAAAGCAGGATTTTTCAGGGAGACGATTTGCATCATTTTATAACCCTATAAAGCAGCAGCACTCTCAATATCCAACCTTACTCAGCATCACATCATGGGACCATTTCCTCCATATGACCATTTCTTTTCATTTCTGTACATTTCACACATAAGCCACCTTACAATCTGCCAAGAGACAGTTATCCAATAAGTCCTACTCTCTCCCCAAGGCTATTCACTCTGTGAGAAAGCCAGCTATTCAGTCTCCCCAATCCCCATGCACGCACACACACACACACACACACACACACACACACACACACACACACACACACACACACACACACACACACACACTCCTCTGTCTCGCTTACCAGTTCTGCCTTCTGGTACAGAAGGGGGAAGAATTTCCCTCTTCCACCTATCACATCTCATAGTCCTACCCTTAAGTGTGTATAAAAAGCTGACATTCCTTTTAATCACAGCTGGACCACATCAACATGAGCAGGCACAAAACAAAAAAATGTGAAACACCAACGCATGACTCCACAGCAAGCAATGAACTCCAAAGAATTTACTGAAAATCCACCAACAGTAAGCGCTTTCATCAAATAATACAGGCTTCTTCAGACCAAGTGAACAAATTGCATTGTCCCCACCTACTATATTTATACACCTGCTAATCACACACTAATTAAATAATTACCTACATCAATTAAATATTAAAAGAACTACTTCATTCTATAAAATGTTATATTTAAAACAATACATATAAATGTATAAAATGTATAATTGAATATATATTACAAATTTTTATCACTCATACGCTTTCATAGGTTCATAGGTTCATACTAGGCTATCTGCCCAAGGGCATTTATAAGCCTAGCCCATAGTTATGTGGCTTTCGCCACCCCTTTAGTTTGAATAAAAACTATGCCTATCATTTTTCTAAAATGCTACTTATACTAATAATATCATTTAATCCAGGCCAAGATGAAGCGTTCAAGGACAATTGTCACCACAATTCCCTCTCCTCCAAAATATAAGGGGCTATCCAAATAATAATAATAATAATAATAATAATAATAATAATAATAGTAATGATAATTCATCTGGTCTGAAGAAGTCTGTATTATTTGACAAAAATGTTTACTGTTGGTAGATTTTCAATAAATTCTTTGGAGTTCATTGCTTGCTGTGGAGTCTTGCATTGGTGTTCCACATCAACATGAGATATTGCTGGCTATCTGTTTAACATCGGGGTGTGCTCTGTAAACTCCTCCAATCTCTGATATGAGTTTGTGTATTCTAGCATTAATTCTATGTCTAATCCTCTCTATTGCTCTGATAGATGCAACTCAACCTCTGTGGCCATTTCAACTTCTGAACCATCTCAGAGCGCAACAATCAAGCCTATAGTCAGTGTTCTCTTAAATACAACGCATCTGTTCATATTATTGCCACCAGCCCCTCCAAACATCATGCATCTTCTCTATCCTAGGTGCACCCAGGTTTTGCACTTTGGTTCCAGCCATAGCATTAGCTGTGGACATTTCAAACTTAATCCATTAGCCATCTGTCAGCTGTCCAAGTTCTCCATGCAAACTTTTTTCTGACTGTAGCCATCTCTATAATCTTTTCACATAAAAATCATTAATATCATTAACTATGTCAGATTCATTGACAAAAAACCCAGGAACAAAATTCAGACCTTTATTCAAAACTTTATTTTGATCCTCTGTTAAAACAGTTTGAGAAATGTTCAAAATATTACCATCTATTGTCTCATAAGTGTTTGTATGAGACCCTCGATTGTGTCTATCTTTGTACCTTCTATGCTTTCTTCCACCCCTCCTAATGTGTTTAAAGGGTGGGTCTGACTCTTTGATTTTTTGGGGACCAGGGATTCCCCAGTGTTAGTCCCTTCGGTGTCTGTAGTGGAGGAATCATCTGCTGATGTACTGCTGTACGTATGAGACCCCTTTAATATGGATCTGGGTCTTTTTTTATAATTCCTACCAGGTTTCTGTCCGATGTCCATAAATCTAACATTTTTGGTGGTGTCAAAAGGTCATTCCCTTTGATAGTCGGTTAGGTCTCTGTTAAATTTTTTAATTTTTTTTATCCTTAATCTGTTTTTCAAACAACAAAAGTTCTTTTGACAGCTTATTGAGGCATATAGGGAATTGTGAATGTCTCTCATAGACTTTGACTTCCCCACACAGGTCACCCACTTCTTTAATGTTAGTTTCAATGGTTCATTCATAATATGAACTTAATATTCAAACAAAGTTTATGGATGCCTGTTGTTGGGCTAGATACCATTCATTGGTCAGAGTTTCATCTATTTTGCTTACTAGAGGTTGAGTTTTAATTCTCAGACCACTGGGGGTTATTTCCTTGTTCATATAGGCTTTAAAAAGCCTCAAATGCCAAATATTTGATCTCAAACTTTTCATGCTTTTACTGAGTTTATGAAAAGCATTGTTGCAGCTGTCAACTGGATCCATTAGTTGTGGAGTCCCATCCTCATTTGGTATGCCAAAGACACCAATGTCATTTTTATCGGCACAAAGCCCTTGAAGTATTTTTTCTAGATCCATGACAATAAGCTGTGGAATAATTGGTCTATTCAGACCACAGAAAAATTGTTGGTATCTGTATAAACAAATCAGAAAAAAATGATGTATGCTATAAGCTGTCAAAGGTACTGAGACAAAGCCTCCTATATCTCTTATCCAATAAAGTAAACCGACTTATCAGAGGGGCAGTCCTAGTACCTACCAAAAATGATGCCAGTAAATCTGGTTTATCTAGTGTTGACCAGTAAATATTGGCCATCAACTGTTATAAATGGGATTACAGTAAAATAGTTGGCTTCAGCTAGAATCCTGATGGTAATTAATAAATGGTTGGAGTTCTCTAGGTAATTTAATAGTTAAACATCATGTATAGGGATCTTGTAATAAAAATATTTGTGACTGGAATACCAATAAGATATTCAGATTATTATCACAAAGGTGTTCAAAAAGGCTTATTGTTGTAATTGTATTCAAAAAGCTGTTTCATATATTCTGCATTGGAAACTGCTAGGTGTAATGTCTCATCACAGTAGAAATCAGGCCTTATAATTATTAGGAAGCTCCTGGAATGTTCAAATCAGTGTTACAATCCAGTTTCAAAAACCTGGTATTGTTCAATCCTGATATAAGTGTGGTCAATATAACCTGTAAAGTTAGGAACTGAGTGGATGTCAGTGTATGGCAAATAGCCATCAACCTAGTGCAGGGTAATCAGTGTTATTTAAAGGTGCAACCATTCATGGATCAAAAACCAACAGTTTCCATACAAATCAGATTCAAGTAGTGTCCCAACTTTGCTCCAAACACGATGTTGCTTATCTGATTCCATGCAACAATGGCCTTTTAGTATCTGAAGTCTGACATAAACCACATATAAGTGTAGTCAATGTAGCCTATAAAGTTGGAGAACTAAATGGATGTCAACATATGGTAATAACCATCAACCTAGTACAGGGTAATCAGTGTTATTTTTAAAGGTGCAACCATTCATAGATCATCATCGAACATGAAAAAAGAAAAAAATATATATATCATTCAGTGTCTAGTTTGACCATTCTCTTAAACACACCATGGCAATGTATATATGTATAGGTCCATCAAAATAGTATAGACATGTTATTAAAAATGCATAAACATTATAGTTCTTGTATGTTGAATATCTGTATAAGTTATTAAATACAGTTATAACATTCTGCCCAACAGTTGGAATAATGGTTCTTGTATATTAATTAACTATAAAGGTTTGTTAAATGCATTTGTAACATTCTACATTTGTATGGAGACCAACAGTTATCATACAAATCAGATTCAAGTAGTGTCCAAACTATGTTCCAAACACGATGTTCCCCATCTGATTCCATGCAACAATGGCCCTTTAGTATCTGAAGTCTGACATGATAACATATATATCTCTGGTTGATCGAAACCATATAGGTAATAACCACAGTATCCAGAGTCAGTCAGTTCACAATGAATATGTCCAAGTAGGCTGACTCCAATGCTTCAATAAGGAAATTTATGATTTCCAGACCCTTTTGTAGCCAAGATGGATTCCTTGTTATAGCCAAAATAGATTTAATATTATTCTCAAACAGACCACAACGATAGTTGCCATGAAACAGTTACACATCCATCAGAAAAGCACCCACTAACCTGTGTGAACATGTATAACTGTTCCTTCCATAAGCTATGCTCCCTCAGCAAGAGAAACCAAGATGGCCATCAAAAAATGCTGTAAGGCTTTTATAAATGCAGGTGTTCATAATCTGGTGTTGCACATGCAAGCATACTGACCAAAAAAAACTTTTAAATGGAGTATTTATAACCCAAATATTGAAAAAACAGTGTTATATATTAATGTAGCCACCTGACGTCTGCTTACATTCTTAGGGTAGTGAAAATGCGGTCGGAGCATCAAAAATAAGTTGATTACCTAAAAAATAATAAAATAAAGTTGCACAACAGTGTATTATCACCAGAAGCAGTTCCATTACTCAATCGGCCCAAAAGACACTGATTATTCCCAAAAAACATCTACACTTCCAAAACAAGAAATCTCCGTTCATATATAGGTAGTTGCACCATGTGGTATCAGCCCCAAATGAGAAAACAAAAACGAAGCCATAGAAACAGTACTGTTAAGCTTTTCCAAAGCTTATGCAAATGCAAGCATACATAAGTTCAGAGACCAAGCAAAAAATGGCTTTAGTATAGTGATTCCAGCCCAAACTTTTATAGAAACAGTACCTTGCGTTTGTAAATCAACATGGCACCCGTCCTGACCATGACATGAAGAATTTCGTTGTCATGTTGTTCAAATATACCTCAGCCAATTTGATGGAATAGTACGGTGAATAGATCCGAAAACATCCAAAACTCACATAGAGTACAACCCATCCATGGGAAACCTGGGAAAATCCCAAGTAGCAGAGAATGTGTCCACTACAGGCACTGATAGCGCTAACACTGGCAAATCCGCAGCACAGTGAAGGAAATCAAAGGAGTAAACTCCCTGCAAGTAGGACCCAGGTGCAAGGCAGGAAACAGCATAAGTAGACAAAACTGCCAGCACCAAATGCAGTGTAAATCAACAAAATAAGGCTATTAAGTCGAATACATGAGTATTTATTAATATAATAAACAACCCAGACCGGTTTCAGCCAACAGGCTTTCCTCAGTGGGAAATGACAGTAACAGTAAATAAGTAGTGATACACACATATACATATAGCATGAGTCATCCAATAGGATTCTTCCAAAGTGATCTTCCCAACATTCAAATTGTTTCCTGTATGGAAAATAAAAAGAGAATATAAAAGTTATACAATAGGTCAACCGCACAATTACTATCCATTGTAATTAGTAAAAATTAAAATAAACATATAATATTGTTATAAATGATCATTTAAACCAGGTGAAAACAAAGCACCCAGTTTAATGATCCAATACTTCTCTTTTTTGGTATGAATAGAATGCCATCCTTGTTTGTTGGATCTATCACCAAGAATTCTGTCTATGATGCTGAACTGGAATCTGGCTGACTTGTGTTGTTACTTATACTAATAATATCATTTAATCCAGGCCAAGGTGAAGCGTTCAAGGACAATTGCCACCACAATTCCCTCTCCTCCAAAATATAAGGGGCTATCCAAATAATAATAATAATAATAATAATAATAATAATAATAATAATTCATCTGGTCTGAAGAAGTCTGTATCATTTGACAAAAGCACTTACTGTTGGTGGATTTTCAATAAATTCTTTGGAGTTCATTGCTTGCTGTGGAGTCTTGCATTGGTGTTCCACATCAACATGAGACATTGCCGGCTATCTGTTTAACATCGGGGTGTGTTCTGTAAACTCCTCCAATCTCTGATATGAGTTTGTGTATTCTAGCATTAATTCTATGTCTAATCCTCTCTATTGCTCTAATAGATGCAACTCAACCTCTGTGGCCATTTCAACTTCTGAACCATCTCAGAGCACAACAATCAAGCCCATAGTCAGTGTTCTCTTAAATACAATGCATCTGTTCATATTATTGCCACCAGCCCCCCCCAAACATCATGCATCTTCTGTCATTTCATCCTAGGTGTAGCAAGATCTATCCTAGGTGCACCCAGGTTTTGCACTTTGGTTCCAGCCATAGCATTAGCTGTGGACATTTCAAACTTAATCCCTTAGCCGTCTAACTGTCAGCTGTCCAAGTTCTCCATGCAAACTTTTTTCTGACTGTAGCCATCTCTATAATATTTTCACATAAGAATAACCCAGTATCCATGCCTCCTGTTGTGCTTGAGGTCTTGATTCTGCAATTTAAAAGACACCATTAGGAGTGTTATAAAATATTATTTATCAGATATCATTTGTAAGCATTGGACTTCCATCTTCCGAATTTCTTGATGTGCCACCATGATGCCCTTGCCTGTGTCTCCCAAATGGTAGAGGTACCACTCCACCATTCTACTGGTGACGTGAGTTCAGGAAAGGGCTCTGGAAACTAAGGAATTGTGGGGCAGGATGAATATTATTTGTACCACAATGGGGAGATTTAAACACGCCCTCTATATAGAAGTTTTGGTGGGGTGCATGGGGGGGTCTACCTTTATCGTGCAGTCTGCCACAGCATGGGATGTAGACAAAGTAGACCAGGATAGCAGTAAAGGTGCTAAGAGTATCACCATGTTGTCACTGTGTGCCCACAAACAGGAGGAAAAGGCATGCAGATCTGTGGCATGTGCCTTTCAATTTCCTTGCCAGCAATTTATGCAGGGGAAATAATATCTAACATGATGTGGTGAGGCAGGGAAGAGGTGATAAAAAGGTTAGTGTATGCTAGAAAAGCAGTTGGGGGGGTCATCAACATGCAACCTCACACAAAAAGATTTGAATAAATAAATTTGTAGTATAACATCATAATTATCACTTTCATTAATGTGTTTATTACATCTACAAAGGCAAAAAGAAAAGACTACAGAACAAAACATATGTACGACAACAGCAGCTTGTGAAAAGTCATCCTCTCAATGATCAAAGACTTATAGCATCAGCAGGCCAGCAAGTAGTCAGTTGATAGGACACTACAAAGCATTAACAAGTGCAACAGTTGCAGTGGTGGTAATTTAAAAAAAGAAAAGGCTTCTAGCCTTCATGGTCTTGAATGCAACTCAAATCTGAGGTGAGCTGGTTCTAGGCTGTGAAGCCCAGCTTGGAGAAGGCATACTGACTCAGGCTGAGATTATATCTGCATCTGACAAGCACAGAGGGTCCATTACTGTGTTATCTAAGTGAATATTAATTTTCTATCACTGTCATTTTGCTCACAAGAGAATCAATAATCAGGAAACATCACCCTGGATATCAGGTGATGCCTCAAATATTCCATGGCAGAGAATTATCTGCTGTTTTACAGTGTAGCCCACATACATTCTAAGTGAACGGGCAGTTATAAAATCGCATGTTTTGTTTAAAGACTGTAGCCCACATACATTCTAAGTGAACGGGCAGTTATGAAACTCATGTTTTGTTTAAAGACGGTAGCCCGCATACATTCAAAGTGAAAGGGGCAGTTATAAAACTGCATGTTTTGTTTAAAGATGGTAGCCCAAATTCATTCTAATTGAATGGGCCGTTATAAAATTGCATGTTTTGTTTAAAGACTGTAGCCCACATACATTCTAAGTGAACAGGCAGTTATAAAACTGCATGTTTTGTTTAAAGACGGTAGCCCACATTCATTCTAAGTGAATGGGCAGTTATAAAATTGCATGTTTTGTTTAAAGACTGTAGCCCACATACATTCTAAGTGAATGGGCAGTTATAAAATTGCATGTTTTGTTTAAAGACTGTAGCCCACATACATTCTAAGTGAACAGGCAGTTATAAAACTGTATGTTTCGTTTACAGACGGTGGCCCACATACATTCTAAGTGAATGGGCAGTTATAAAACTGCGTGTTTTGTTTAAAGACGGTAGCCCACATTCATTCTAAGTGAATGGGCAGTTATAAAACTGCATGTTTTGTTTAAAGACGGTAGCCTACATTCATTCTAAGTGAACGGGCAGTTATAAAACTGCATGTTTCATTTACAGACGGTGGCCCACATACATTCTAAGTGAATGGGCAGTTATAAAACTGCATGTTTCGTTTACAGACGGTGGGCCACATACATTCTAAGTGAATGGGCAGTTATAAAACTGCATGTTTTGTTTAAAGACAGTAGCCCACATACATTCTAAGTCAACGGGCAGTTATAAAACTGCATGTTTTGTTTAAAGACGGTAGCCCACATTCATTCTAAGTGAACGGGCAGTTATAAAACTGCATGTTTTGTTTAAAGACAGTAGCCCACATTCATTCTAAGTGAACGGGCAGTTATAAAACTGCATCTTTTTTTTTAAAGACAGTAGCCCACGTTTATTCCAAGTGAACAGGCAGTTATAAAACTGCATGTTTTGTTTAAAGTAGTCTGCAGTAATTTTAGTTTGTTACCCTGCACTGGAGTGAAAATTAATTATATTCTTCTTCCTTCAGTGGTGAGAAGCTTTTATCTATTTCAGATTTAGTTTCGGCTGTCAGTACATTACTGATTTTTATAATGCAGCTTAAGTTCGTCAACTTGAGACATTTCATTAATTTGGTTTTGCTGACAGTGGTGGAGTATATTTACAAAGAATAATTAGGTCAGAGATAAGTGTTCGGTGATAGAATTGTTGTTATTAGATAATTGCCCATCTTCACAGAATGCGGATTAATCTTCTACACGGTGCCATGACAAAGCAAAAAACAATTAGTTTTAAACATTGCATTTCTTTTAAGTAGGGAAAGACTGAATACTGTGGAATAACAATAATTCTTATGAAATAATGTGCATGACAATGCAAATGCATTTTTTCACAAAGCCAAGTGTGATGTCTGCACATATTTGTACATTTTTTTAAATATTTTATCTATTTCACATTATTTACTAGGTAGATGAATTGGTCAGAGACACTTTTCAGATCATGATTTAGGCCTAAAATGGAAACTGTTGATGACTTTACTATGACTTCATTGTGGAATATTTATTTACAGGACAATGACCAATACATTCTGCTCGCTGAATGCGAGATTATGGCAAGTGTTTGCATATAGCCTGCTTTTATATAGTTACTCAACTGACATATACTTTTCTAATGTGTCAAAGGGAAGAAATACACAATTGTAAGATCTTGTATAGAGTGCTGGGGTTGTTGGTTGTTGAAAAAAGTATACGGCTCTTACAATCAACACAGCTGTAAAAGAAATGGCACAAGATACAAACAAGTGGATCAAATCTAATAAACAGGATGTATATAATCTCTCATTTGTTTACATCCCAAGTCCCTTCTAGCAGCAACACAGTTGCATTGGATATTTAAATTAAGAGCAGTGTGTACGTTTATGATTGTGAAGTATTTGTATGAAGCAATCAAGAGCTAAAATTGCCATGCAGTTATTTTATAAGCAGAAAAAGCTTATTTGTCACTGTCTACCCCACATAAAAATCCTCCATCTAGAGACCTACAATTCCCACACCCTAATTTTAGAATGCAGGATTACAATGTCCTCTAAATGCAAGAACATATTCACTCTTCATGCAAAAATGCAAACTGAAGTAAGCACAGAAAGCCATTTCAAAACGTTTTCCGGTTACTACATGTTTCAGCTGTTGTTTCAGCTGTTGTGTCAACTGATTTACCTTAAAATACTTGTGCTGTATTTACTCACGTCAATATTTAGTCAAGCATATTGACTTAATGTGTTGTTTGTTCATCATATGATTGCTCTCTGCTTACTGTAGCATTGCGCTGTTCCTGCTTTGTAAATTACATTTATGCTGTCCATTTTCTTATCAGTAAATCCCAGGTTTCAAACTGCTGTTTTAACTCAGTTATATTACTCACGTGTGAAACTTGTTGGTTAGAGCATCACTGCTGTTGTTTGTTTTTTACCACTGCTTTTAGTAAATTTATTGATAAGGTCTTATAAAAAAAAATGAATGTAGCAATGTCTAAAGGCTCAAAATATTGTGCTTAATTCTCATCCAAGATGGATGGGTACTGGAGAAAGTACAAATATTAAATTCATGTTGTAAGAATAATCAGCTTTTACATTTTGGAGCAAAAATATATACCTAAGAAGGTGTGGTGACAAAATCCACTACGTGAGGAAGGAAGTAAGGGAGCTACCACCCAGAATGAATGTTTATTATGTATTTGTGCATATTTGAATAAATTGTTATTCTCCTTGAGTATGCATGCTTAGGGCATATACATACTTGAGATAATGTTTTTTTAAACCGAACTATAGAAGCTATCAGGTTTACAGCTCATGCATTTTGATGTACCATTGGAGAGCCATTTCAATTCCTAGCCATAGTGTGGTAGTTCTAAATATTCTAAGATCATATTTTCAACATGCCATTTACAGAATCCTGTCTCAATTTTCCATTGGCAAGTGATCAGTTCTTTCCCAAAGATAGACTTTCACGTCACTGTATAAACCACCGTATCAGCAAAACACAAGTATTATTATGTGGAAAGATCGTAAGATGTCTATTAAAAAAGCTAAAGCAAATCCACTAAAATTGCCAAGGCTACACTGGGTATTTTTTTGTTGTTGAGCATAGCCTGTTAATAGTACTGGCTGTCAATACTTGGAGCCCAGCCCCTAAAAACACCATTTTTTCACGGGGCTTAATGAGTTCAGTAGTAAATAATTCTATCAGTTAACCAAGTAATGTTTTAGGCTTATCCAGAAAAGTTGTTTTATATTCATTTATAAAATCACATTCTAGTCAGGATTTTAAAATCTCTTAATGGTTCTAGAGAGGAAATCATAAAATGAGTAATGTTGAAAAATCTGGATTAAACATATACTGAAAGCTATCCGTGTTATATGATTACATTCAGTCTGGTAGCCTGATTTGCTCTGTCACTACAGCATGAGACTTTTCATCTCAGGGCAGTGGGTTCGAGCACCACATTGGACAAGTCCCTTTTTGGAGGATGGGGTCCAGCATAATGGTTAATGTGTTTACCTCACACACAGAAGGTACAGGGTTTAATTCTCACATTTAACAGGAAAATTGGCTAGGCTCAAAATGGCGCACAAGAGCAGCTAGCCTACTACTTATCTATAAACCCTATATTGTAAAAGCAGCTTTAATTTTGGCACTTTCCCCTATTTTGACTCCAGTTTTTAAAGCACCTCACAGACTCCTCAAAACCTCCAAAAGAGGAAACTACATGCCAAACAAGCTCACATCTGTTTGTTAGCTGTGCTTTCTTTATACTTTTAGTATATTTTCTGCAACCCTATCTGTTACAATCCAGAGTAACAAAAGGGTCCAAATATATCTAAAATGATGAATTTACAGTCATGGTGCAAAACAGCCTTCCTACTGACCACCATTCTTACACGATTTACTTATAGGGAAGGGTTACAACTGGCCATTTAAAATAATGAAGTCATGGTACAATGCTGGTTTTGCTAATTTTGCTGATTTTTGTGATACAGCCTGGTAACGTTGGTGCATTGTAATTCTTAGACTGGAAACTTCACATTTCAGCATTTCCTCAAAGCCTTTCATTAAAGGATAATGCTAAACAATAAGTGAAAACAAATATATATTCTTCATTATATCTTAATACTTCATGTAATTAATGCATCAGAATCAATTGTTGCGTCTTATAATATTTTGTTTTCTTATACACCAAATGACCACTGTAGTGCTTGCCATACTGATATCAGTTTGTTTTTCAGTCTCTCTACCCACCTACCCACCTTCCAGGATGGTGTTTGGGTCTCTGTAACATCAAATGACCTTGACGTCATAAAATTAGTTTTTTCTCTGTTTATTTTTAATGGTAGTGCTCTGAGTCACTGGCCCTTTAGATAATGTGGTACATTGATTTCACTGGATTACTCTGATCTGAGCTTACTTTAAGATGGTACAAGCTCTATGTGTATTTGTAGCATACAGTGGATATGTTTCATTGTTTTCACCAGGGAGTGATGGAAATAACCCAGGGGGATGCAGCTCAGTGGGAGTTTACATTTGATGGGAAGGATCCATGCAAACATAGCATGATGTTGTGCATTTACATTTGACAAGAATGATCCATGGGGATGCAGCACAATGTTGTGGGTTTACATTTTCTGGGAATTACCATGGCAGGGCGACCCACCCAGTGGTGTGAACCTTGGCTCTAGATGACTGTAACTGTTGAAGTGACACCCTGAACCCATGTACAAAAATGGGAAAAAGGGGTTGTGGATGGATCTAAGGTGATGCAGCATGATGTCATGGGTTTACATTGGATACAAATTATCTATGGAGATGCAAAATGATGTTATGGGTTTACATTGGACAGGAATGATCTATGGGGATGCAACATGATGCTGCGGGTTTACATTTGACAAGAATGACCTATGAAGATGGCGCATGATGTCATGGGTTTACACTGGACAGGAATGATCCATGGGGATGTAGCATAATGTGAGTTTACATTTTATGGGAACAATCCATGGGAATGTAGCCTGATGTTGTGGGTCTATATATGACAGGTAGAATCCATGGGGATAGAGCATGATGTTGTGGCTTTACAAAATTCAAAAGTGAGACTAGTAGCAGTATATTAGGGTTGAGCAACCATATACTAGGAATTGCAATGAAGAGACTTCATTATGAGTTCACTTGCATTTGTGTGCAATTCGGTAAGCCAGATCAGGACTTTGAAAGTATTAATAAAGGCACAGCAATGACTCCATACTTTTTTTCCCATTAGCAATACAAATTACAATAGCTGGTGGACTTACATTAATGACCATAGGAATGTGCCATATGACTATCTATCTATCTATCTATCTATCTATCTATCTATCTATCTATCTATCTATCTATCTATCTATCTACATCTCTATTTATTTATTTGTTTGTTTGCTTGTTTGCTTGTTTGTTTGTTTGTTTGCCTGTTTATTTGTTTTTTTTTGTTTGTTTGTTTGTTTGTTTGTTTGTTTGTTTGTTTGTTTGTTTACCTGGGTAGTGCACTGATCTCAATGGACCATTTGCAGGGTGAATTGAATCATATAAAATGTCTTATTATAATCATCTACAAGATAGCCTTAAAAACAACTGTAAAAAATTCTGGTCCTCCATATCCTCCCTCATCAACCTAGGTACAAAAAAGGATCCTAGCCTATACCCAGATATTCCCTCTCTTCAAACAACTACCTATTTCAATATATACTTCATGGAATGCATAGCCACCTTAACCTTAAACTCACCTAACACACCCCTTTCCACACTGTTAACTTCCCCTACCTTAGACCCTAGGACATCTCCTTCACAAAACTCACTTAACTACAACCTCTATGATACATAGACAGACAACTGCACCCACTTTACCTTTCAACTGGTTTCTATAATTCTCATAAAAAAGCTTTTACATAAACTAATATGTTCCTCCTCAACCGACAACCTTCCTCCTTGAATACCTAAATCTAGTTACAGATGCAATAGCATGCCCACTCAGCATTCTTATTAATAGATCACTAACAGAATCCTGTGTCCCTAACTTACGGAAAATGGCACAAATTATCCCCTTACATAAAGAGGGTAATTTCACTGACATTACAAATTTCCATTCTATAGCCATCCTGTCTCCCCTCTGTAAAATCCTTGAAAGATGTTTACATCAACAATTTCTTCACTATCTCTTACAAAATAAGCTAATCACTAATATGCAACATGAATTTCAACCAGACCACATAACCTCCACTTCATTACTATCATGTCCAGATACTGTCAATAAAGCTCACAATGCTGATAAACGTGGAACTGTGGTATTTCCAGAGCTATCAAAAGTCAATGACGTGGTCTCTCACACTAAATTTCTCAATCAACTTTCCACCCTGGGTCTATCATCTCCATCTATTCAATGGTTTTCTAGTTACCTTGCCAACAGGCAACAAGCTGTAAAATGGCAAGGATCCATCTCTGTATATCTCCCCACTTCCATGGGAGCTGCATCAGGATCCATCCTTGGTCCTCTACTATTCAATATTTTTATCAATAACCTACATTCATTTTTTATGATGGCAGCTTGATTCAATATGCAGATAAGTCCACCATCATCTGCTCTTCAGGCACCTTAATTCACCTCCACAAAATCACTCAACAAGCTGTCATCTCCATTGAAACTTGGCTCACAAGAACACAACTCTTACTCAACACTCAAAAAGATCAACCTCCTCCTCTTTACTTCAAAATCTCACACTCCTAACAAAGCATCTTTCAAAATCATTTTGGTAAATGGCACTGAAATTAAATTAGTCCACCATATCAAACTATTAGGAGTCATAATAGATGATAACCTTAACTTTGACCTCCACATCTAAAGCGATATCAAGAAAAAAAAACATCAAAAACTAGGCATGCTGTACAGAAGCAAATATTTTTTGAACACACCCACAAAATTAACTGTAGCCATAACCTACCTTCTGCCCTCCCTACTCTTGGAGCACCAGTTCTAATCAATTTATAATCCTCCATAAAAAAAAAAAAAAAAAAATTGAAAGCTGCTGCAACAATTGCCAATTTGTTACTAATTCATCCTCGTTTACTCATTACTATAAAGCCCTGCATACCCTTAGCTCCTCCACCTTTCTAAAATTCAACTGATAACAATACATAAAATCATACACAAAGTATTAGCCTGTCCATCTCTTACCCCTTTAAATCAAATTGTATTTCCCTAAAAAAACTCTCAGATCAGAATACAAACAACTTCTAATCATAAATAAACCAAATTAATCCCCTGGACAAAGTCTATACTCGTACCCAGTAGCAAAAAAAAAAAAAAAAAAAAAGGAACTATTTATCTGTAACCACTAGAACTATTTCTAACATACCCACCTTTAAATGCTCCCTAAAACAATACTTTACAAAATCTTGGACCGGCTCATGTGCCAATCCTGGCTGAACTTACTCGCTATACTTCGCTCACCCCATTCAACCTAAGGCACACCTCACGATCCTCTTCAATCTCCTACTGCACACCTTTCTTTTCTTCCTTACATTAGTCACTTTATGTCTGCATCTCTGCACACCTTTCCTTAACCCCTTTTGCTTTCCCTCATACTCACCTAAGCTACCTGCAGACACCCCACCCTGCACTCTTCTTACAATCTCCAGCCTTTTTCCTTCTATAACCATAATATGAACACCTCTCTCACTCTAAGACATCACTCAATTGCTTCTCACTGTTTCTAATAACATAATCTCTAATATCTCTTTTAAATATCTTATTAGAACTGTTTCAGGCATCGCATACTAATCTGTGTAACAAATAAGATGACTAATGAGCATTTCCTCACATATTTCCTAAAACTCGTGTTATTGTTTTTCATTGCAGTCTACTATGCAACATATCTTCTATGCTTTTTCTCATTAACACATTTTTCACTCCTATATTTTGTATTGTAACATGATACTTTGTGATTTAACGTATCTGTAATTGATTTTTGAGAGATAGTGATTATGGAGCTTTTCTCCCCAGGCCTCAGCTCAGAATGGGCTCTTAATGTCCCAGTCAGACTTTCCCAGTAAACAAATATCAAATAAATAATAAATACATAAAATAAGAAATGAACAAAACATATTTACAGATACAAGGATATGTTTAAAAACAAAAATATATATACATATTTGCAGATGCAAAAATGCACTACAGCATTTATTTCAATAAGCAGTCAACAATGTCAAAACATAGATGGAAAAATGGCTATAATTCAAGTACAGTTATATTATACATTACAATGCTCTTAGCAAGTTGTCATTAGTGAGATGAATGCAGAGCTTAAACTGGAATAGGACAAAACAGGCCCATCAACAGCTGGAGAATCCTGAAAAGAAATAAGAGATTTCTTAAAGGAATATAAAGAATTTCTTAAAGGAATTATAAGGAGTTTTTTTTAAAGGGATATAAGAGATTTCTTAAAGAGATATTAAGATTTAAAAAACGTCAGAAGTCTTAATTATTGCTTGTATTTCAAGATAAATCTTAGGGACTTAATTATTTGACTCAAAAAGAAAGATAACCTGAATTCTGTGAAAGAATAAAATATAACAAAGGATATGGAGGAACTTTTGTAAGTAGGAGAATTATAAGGAGGATTTCTGTTATGGTAGTTGCAAGCGTACAAGCAAATGATTAAGGGAGCACAATTTTCAGAGATATAAAAACTATAGGATAAACAAAATTTGTTTTACTGGGCTAAGGGAATGAGATAAAAAAATTCTTAGCAGGAAGATACCTGAAAAGAGGTTGAGAAATGAATACTGACACAGTTTACATTCAAAATTACGAATACCGGAATAACATCTGGTCATTTGCACAAATCATATCTCTGAAAATCAGCACAGGAACACAGGCACTATGTTGAATATAATGCCGAATTCGAACAATCGACATTATTCAAGATATGCCTTCCCCTGCATCTTACTCAACACCACCAGAAGTTGAACTTGTAAGCAGTACATATGTACTGCACAACACAGAAATGCTCATTTTTGTAGGAGGACAAGTCCCCCTGCACCCCCCACACTCCCTGCAAATAATATTTTCCAACTCCGAGATCGCACTACAGTGGGGAAAAGGGCAATTTCCTGATGCCCACTGTTCCGCAATATGTATTCATAATGCCGATGACAGGTGTGCGAATGCATTTGCGAAACTGAATGCTCGCACTGGTGCAGGTTAGGTGAAATGGGAATCATCCAACTGTTGTCTGACATTCCCGTTTTCATATAACCTGCACTCATAATTTTGATAGTAAACCTACTGACACAATAAAGGATTACACTGGTAATTTGATCAAATATCCTCTAGGTATCAGCGAAGAGAGATTTCTAGAATATGAAGGTTATTTTACGAAACCTGTTAAACCCACAACTGAGGGACAGCAAGAATTCTCTACAGAAGCTCATGTTATCTATAATGAATCAATAAACCATCTTAACATGTAGAACAATTACCCTGGTAGAAATAAATGTTCTAAATAACATAACAGTAGAGAGGGAGCACTGGTCCCAAAAGTATCACACTCAAATTATTATAAGCATTGAATTCATTTTGGGTACTGAAATAAAAGGTTAGCACCCAGAGATGACTACTTATGGGGGTTAGTTAAGGCACCTTATAGACACAAGGTACTACAGACACAAGGTACTGGGCATGATTCTCATACTGGATAACCGGTCAGTCTTAAAATGGCTCACAAGGAAAACTAGCCTAATACTAACCTATGAACCTTAGCAAAAGTCCTTATAGGTTCATAGGTAAGTACTACACAATCAATCTGCATACCATTACAAGCCTTGCAAAAAAAAAATTAGAAGTTCACTGCAACTCAAGGAGGGCAAGATAAGATAAAATAGACCAGAGGAGAATTTAAGGTTATCGATCCAATTTTCTAGGCGTATCATGAAGGTGACAAGGGTGCTACTCTGTTTAACAAGCAGTAGAAGTTTGTTCAAAAGAGCAAAGGGACATGTTGGGATGGGAAGTTATCCAACCAATGTGTCTTATTTGTCTGTTGATAAAGATTTAGATCTTTAAATGCATATTTGAGGTACTATTTGTTCTGTGAAGGAATAAGAGGGCAGAGAGGGTTGTATTTTTCATGGTTCAATCTCCATGGAGGAGGCTATAAGAATCTGAGTAAAGAGGGTTGCCAGTCTATCTTAATTACTAAGATTTTTGAGCCACTGAACTTTATAGTTAAGAATCTCTGAGGAGTTTTGAGTGATATGTTTACACAAATACATGCCAAAAACTCATTATATTCAATAATGGGTCTCATGAAATATGAGTGAAGGGGGATTAAGTCTTCTTTGGATGTAAGAGGTGTCCTTGAAAATTAGATGATACAGGTAGAAGGCTTTCTGAACTATTGTGGAGACATGATTGTCAAATGATAAGGAATTCTGAACAAGAGTACTTAGATCCTATTTAACAGTTCTGATTGGAAGGGTGTGGAATGTATATGCTGTATTTTTTCACATTTAATTTGAAGCTGTAGTCCTTCCACCAATTGTTAATATTGTCTAACAAAAGGGTGTCTTAGTTTTCAGCTTACAAAATTGGAGTTTCATTTTATTCAATAATGGCAAATAGCTGGCCTTGATTATTGACCACCCTTAAAGACAGTTGTAAGACTCCATGGGTAGAACTGTGAGTAGTTTGAGAGGTTTTCTCACTTCACAGGTCTACCCAGCATACAGACACCTTATATTATAGCAACCAAAATGGTATATGGTCTGCAACTAAAGCTGCACAAAGGGAAACTAGAAAAAATAATATGTCTAGACTCAAGGAAAGTAAGTGGGGACAGTAAGGAAAGGACATGATAAGAAGCATTAAAGTACCCTCATGGGAATCCAATAAGCACAGGTAGATACGGTTTGTAAAAAAAAAAAAAAGTTTGTCAGTGCAAGGTGGATAGCTCAGGAGAGATATCTGGAAGCCTTTTTAACATAACAATAATTTGAAGGTAACTGAAATAGCTTTTCAGTTCAGAGCTCAGACTCAAAAATAGTGCTCAAATTCAAGAATGCATGTCAGGCTAGAAATTGCAGGAAAAAGTGAGCCAAACTGTATCAGTCATCAGAGTCTGTGGTTCTGTAGAGAAGATTGCCACATGCATGACGGTTTAGCAGCATGTAGTTTATTACAATCTGCACGGGATGGTCAAGTTAGACATTACACATGTTTAGAGATATGACAATGACATTTATCTGTAAACTGTATTTAAAACCATGCCAAGCAATAAAACATTTGAACACAGATTATCCAGCATGGATTCCGAGATATTTCTGAACTATGCAGGGAATGCAGTCTGTGTGTTAGTGTAATGTACTTTTGCACAATCGTGTTTTAAGTGGCTTTATGCAGTGGCAACACAATGAAAATTTGATGTGCCTGGTGTCATAGAGGTGTGCTCAATGATGACAGATTCAATGAATCAGTCCTTTTAGAGTGGTACTATATCATACCTCCAGTAAAGCATGCATAGTGAATAATGATTGTTAGCAGCCGTACAACATTAAAGGTGAAAGTATCAAGGGAAACAGAAAAAGCAAAGGATCAGAAGTGGTAAACAGAAAGATAATCATATTGAGTAGGCATACAGGTACTAATAATATAATTTATGAAAAATAAGAGAATGCAGTTTGTTGTTTCATGCTTTGTAGACATGATACATGCCTCAGCACTTACATTGTTAAGGAAATCAAACTATATTACAAAACTTGGTAACTCAACAATTAAGACAGTGAGGCAGAATTATGAAGTGACAGAAGTGCAAAACTAGTATAATGGAATCTCTGAGCATAAAGTCAAAAAGAAGTGCAACGGTAGTGTAAACATTCTTCAGTGACAGTTGTCACCTCAAACTTATAACTAATGGGGTCGGAGGAAAAAGTGCTACATGAAAGTGCAGCTAGTTCTCCCCATATGTAAGGTAATGAATGGGATCCAGAAATATCTGGCAATTTATGCAAAACTATACAAGTCAGCTTTCATAAACCACAATGCTCTGCCTATGCAGAGAACTACCAAAAATGTATTGAAGTAGAAACACTTGGGAACTATACAATAAGGTAGTACAATGACCATTCTGACCTCATGTTAATAAAGTCTCAAAAATAGTACATAAAAAAACAAAGTGTTTCAGAAACAGCTCTGGCAGTGCAGATATGGAAACTGTGCACAGAACTAACTAATAATCTGCACACTAAAATTACGAGACACACCATTATTTTCAATTGGCCAAATTTTATAATTTGATGTGCCTATGATATAATGCACTGGAACTGCTCTGACCTGCAGTGACTATTATTCGCATACCAGTCTATATTTTTGCTAGTACTGGCAACAGTTGGGGGGGTCATGGTTCACATTTGCAGCACTACATGGGATGGTCAGGTTACATATTACACGTGTTTAGAGATATGACAAAGATATTTATCTGTAAACTGTATTTAAAAACATGCCAAGCAATAAAACATTTCAGCATAGCTCATTCAGCATGGATTCTGAGACATTTCTGAACTGTGCAGGGTATGCAGTCTGTGTGTTAGCTTAATGTACTTTTGTACAATCATGTTTTAAGTGGTTGTATACAGTGGCAACACAAAGAAAATTTGGTGTGCTTGGTGTCACATAGGTGGGCTCGATGACTGATTCAATGAATCAGTCCTTTTAGAGTAGTGCTGTATCATACCACCAGTAAAGCATGCATAGTGAATAAATTATTGTTACCAGCTGTACAACATTAAAGACAAAAATATCCATACATTTTTAGGAAAACAACATAGCCAACCAAAAATGGCAGAGATGATGACATTTATAGCCAACAATGCTCCTACATAACACTATGGGAATTTTTAATAAAGCTCTCTTTAGTGAAACTGCTCTTTTAGTGAAATGAAACTTCACTTTCTTAACAAAAAAAGAGGAAGCTTTTCTGTGTAGAGACTGCATATCTGAGTACCCTGTAGTAAGTGACTGTTGCATAAAATAAGTTGCATTGTTTTCATTTGTCATTTTTCATTGAGCTAGAGTGCAAGTACAACACATGGATAAAATATACATAAAACAGTGCAAGTGACACATTTAATGATCAGTTGAATACAGTGGATACCACATGCAACATACCAATATATAAGGAGTTGATTTTTGCATATAAAATCTAAGGTACACATCAGACTGTAGTTTTACACATCACATATTATGTTACATAATTTCTGGGAATGACAAGTCACTTATCTTAAATAGAAATGTGTCTTTGTTTGGATATGAAAAGGTCATATTTAAATATAATCTTTGTTCAGGGAAGTAAGATAAAGCCTTCATTTTTTTTTTTTTTTTTTTTTTTTGTGAAGACGAAGGTCAATGAAAATGCTAGCAGGAGAAAAGAAAGGATTTTAAGTAATTTTGTGAGTAATGCAGGTTTAGGAACTGACTTAGGTACTCTGCAAAGGCAGTCACAGAGGGTAAATGGATAACAGAAGGCCAGTCCTGTTTCCTTGGAGAGAGACGTCATAGGGCCTTGCAACAACACCAATAGCTAGCAGGGATGGGGGAACATGGCATTCACATACACCAGAATGTAGGTCCCTCCGGATACTTTAGGAGGAGAGGGGGCATAAATGAGCATGTTCTGGTTTGGTTGCACTGCCCATGTAGTCATAGCAGAATGAACAGAGTACCTTATTCTGGATAAAGACCCACCTTGGGGGCTCCCTTATAAGTCTCACTGCAGTCAGAACTACAGAAGTGCTAATGACTCATGCCATGCTGAAATAAACTGGTAGATGATTGTGAACTCTTCGCCTCTAGCCCCATTACCAGGAGACTCTGTAGCAAGATACGAGGATTACTCTCCGAAAGTGAGTTTAATATTATACTGGCAAGTAAGACAGATAAAGTCAGACTCAAAGGAAACAGACAGAGAAAGGAAAGCCTCAGAAGGGGGTAAACAAAAAGGTAACCATATTGAGTAGGCATACAGGTACTAATAATATAATTTAATAAAAATAAGAGAATGCAGTGTGTTGTTTCTTGCATATATTACTTACCAGTATAAGCAGTAATGAACTATACAACATGACACTGAAGAGACAATGCTCGAAATAAGGAGAATATTCACAATCAAAACCCGTTGAAGACAACAGTGAGTCAATATATTTTAATGCTTTCCTTGAATAGACATGCTAACCAGTTATGCATCAGTTGTTTAAAATCATTACAAAACAACATAGAAATTAAAAAAAACATAAATGGCTAAAATGCATCAAGTTGGTGATAGTGTCTTCACTAACAGACCAGTCATCAGTGGGTACCTCAGGACTCCATGCTAGGACCATTCCTAACTGGCATCAACTTCTCAGAGGTAAAGGCTAATGTCAAGGACCTTTATCTGACCATGTTCAAAGATAACTGTAAACTGAGAGCTATCACAGAATTCCCTGATAGTACAAATGTCTTACAAGACGGTCTAACACAGACAAATCACTAGTGCCAAAGTCATGGATTAAAACTCAATGCGTTATAGTACCTTTTGGGAAAAATGCCACCCAGGCTAATTACTCCTTTGATAAGACACCCCTAAGAGTTAACCCAGTTGTCAAGAATCTGGGAACATATGTAGACAGTAATCTGGCCTTTGACCAACACGTGGCCAAGCTGGTAAGAAAATCATTCTGTCATCAACATATAAGTAAGGACATGGTGTCTAGGTCTGGTGCTACTTTTTTCATCCCTTATCAGACCCATCATTCAGTATAATGCCCCCTTTGGCATGTACCTGACCAGACATATGCAACAGCTGGAATGCCTACAAAGGTTCTTTACCAGGAGTATCCATGGTATAAACATATTGTCCTAAATGGATTCTCTTAAAGCCCTGTCTCTATACTCTGTCTCCTACAGTTTCACTGTGAGGCAATCTATGCCTGGCATACAAGGCATCCTCAGATCCAACTCTTTTTCACATCAGTAAAATGAACAACATTAGAACTGCTACATCCAAGGATTTAAATTTTGCTTGTGACATAAATAAGACATGTTAGTGAGACACATATGTGTGTCAGAGTTTCCCATGCTCTGAAACAGGCTCACATTCCTTGTAAAGCAGAATCCATCCCTAAACCTATTTAAGCATAACCTTGACCAGTAGATGGAAAATCAGAAATACAGCCTGGGTCTGGCCCCTGCATCTCTGATAGGCAGAAGCAGGCAGTAATTCCCAGACAGACATACCCCTCCCCCACATAACCTTTTGAAACTTCCTAACATAACCTCTCCTAATAAACAACTATAATACATAGGAGACAATTGGTTTGCATTCCGCAACTAGGTTTGCAAAGTTCCTTGTGGTCATTAGCCTAGTATATACCACTAAACCTATGTCAGCCTAGTATATACCGCTAAACCTATGTTAGCCTAGTATATATTGCTAAGCCTATGTTAGCCTAGTATATACCGCTAAACCTATGTTAGCCTAGTATATACCACTAAACCTATGTTAGCCTAGTATATACCGCTAAACCTATGTTAGCCTAGTATATACCGCTAAACCTATGTTAACGCTATTAATTCTCCACTCATACTCTATGAATTATGGTAGCTGTGGCATGAACAGACCTTACAGAGCTATTACTGAAGGAAGAAATGGCAAGAGATTGTTGATCTTTATTGGGTCATATGTTCATGGATTCAGGAATAAGGTTAGGGCCTAATGGCATTCTAAAAGCTGAAGGACCTTTGTCCCATAAGTCCACAAGTACACGCATATATTTATTAAGGGGTCCTTTTAAAAGAGTGAAAGGGTTAGCACTACGTTAAGGACAGGGGACATTTGTTCCAAAGGAGACTATACTGTTGAGTGAGAAAAGAACAAATTGTGATTGTTTTGGATTTAGAAGATGTGATTACTACCAAAATTGAAGCAGAATTGTTCAACTACAGGGGTGTCCACTTAAGAATGATAAATTAAACTGTAATTCAACAATTATGTTACTCAAAAAACAGTTTCCTCAAAGAAAGCACTTGCTTAGGGAAATAGAGTCGTGAAAAAGCATCCCCTTCCCAGATTTATTATAATTAATCTGAGATTAATATAATTCAGAGAATTTACATGTGACAATTCTCTCAGTCCAGAACTGAAAGGGGGATTTTTTTCAGCAAAGCAACTCCTTTTAACCCATTTCTGGAAAAACAGATCACAGCATCTGGACTCAAAAGAATTATAGTTCGACAAAATGGATTACTCTTAAATTACTCAGTTCCCTCTTCTGCTCTCTCCCACTGTACCAGTGTGTTGTAATTCCACAAGGGCCAGCAGGAAGATGCATATGTTTCCTGTTTTAACTTGCATTATGGGAGTGATTCACAGAAAGCAGGCTGACAAAGCTACAAAGATCAGAAGGGACATTCTTACGAATGTAATTGTTTACGGTAATTTTTTTTCATTCACATTACTTGTCAAGCTGCTGAGAAGCCCTTGTGGAATGTTAATACTCTATTGAGATTCTGTAACACAGATAAGGGACAACAGTTATATGGAGTCCGAATCATGCTGGCAGAGGTTTAGTGCACTGGATATATCAGAAAAGCCTTTAAAAGGACTGTCTTGCACTGATTTTTGCTGTTTACAGACACCCTGAGGAAGAAGGGTGCTACCTTTCCGGCCGAACTGGCTGTGATAGTAGAAATTTCTTCCTTTGTTGCAGTGCTCACAGTTTCACTCCAGCCACTTCAAAACTGTGACTAGAAACAGATGTCTGTAGGCTATTAAGTGGAGAAATGAAAAAGGTGGACATTATACATCTGTTTCATGCCAGCTGCAATTACCTGTATGCACTATTGTTATGCTGTTTTGTTTAGCCATTTTTGGGGTGCATCCATTGACATGTCCCTCTCAGGCCTTCTTGTGCTCCCCTATATTCCCTCTGTTGCCTACATTATTACAGCCATGTAATATGACCCCCTCTGAGAGGAAAGCCCCCTCCAGGAAATGATATCCTTATGGAAACTGGCAAGTTGAAATAGCACTTGATTGAAAGGAAAAACAACAAATGCAGCCTTTGACTGGAAAAAAAAAAAACATTTGTGAGTAAATGTGTATGATTCTGTTACCAGAGCTAGTATTTTCAACTTTACAGATGGCATCATTTTTGCTGGTGCAGGTAGCAACTCCTTGATAAATTAAAGCAGCTTCAAGTTTTGTGCATTAGGCAAATGTGCAGAAAAACTGCATCTCAATGCAAAGTTTCAGGTGTTTGCTATACTAGTATAAATTATACAGTCTGTAAATATGGGAGACGTGGTAGTAGAATAAACAAAAAGCAAGAAATGTAAAACTGATAAACCAGGTGGCTGCTAACTGCTGTACATTTTGCAAGAGGAGAAAAGGAAAAACAAATCTTGTATCTTATTTGCAGTAACCCAACCTGTCTTGCTTTCTTCACGGTACCTTTTGAGGCAGACAATGCTACTGCTGACACATTGATTTCTGTCAGTGTCCAGCACTGCTGGCATGTATATGACGTAAAATTAATTCCTTTTTGATACTGCAGTACTCTTAGAGTAGCCGCCAAGGGTTTGCTTTAAAAATTCTTCATCATGGTGGTGGGTGCAATATTCAGCATTAGCAGTATCTGTTAACAGCATTATTATGGCCCGGAAGATTCTTATCTTAAACTCAATGCTTTACCTGATTTATGCTGTTCTTCATTAATGGAGTCACTGCCTCAGGCAAAGGAGACAAAAAAACAAGAAAGGCGTCCACAAGAAAGAGAGGAAAGGCCAAAGAAAGGAAGAAGGATTAACGGGGAGGGTGACTGGACAAACCAGGAAGAGGGGGAGGGGGGGACATGTTGGACCCCAGATGACAGTGCAGAAGTTAATCCTAGATCATAAAACTGATCAATAAGCAAACAGAAACAGGTTAAGGACATATCTTTATGATACATCAAAAAACATGACTAAAAATATTCAAGATTCTGGACTCTTCCTGGGAGTCCTGTAGTCAAGACAGTCTTCAAAGCAAGTGGTATGCTTTCACTAAATCCAGTGAGCCATAACTGCTGAATTAGGAGTGCAAAATTCACAGAATTCAATATCACAACCAGTACTATTAAAATAATTTCTGTGCATATAGTACATTATTATATCATAAACAGTACCAAAAACTGAACAAGTACTGCATTTTGCTTAGAAACCATATCACACCACACCCCTGTAGGACTGCAGGCTGACTTAAACACTCTTGAACTTGTTTGCCCAAAACATGCGCCATAACTGACCTGCATATAAAATATGGATACTACTATGTAGTCATAAACAGAGGTGTAACTAACTCCATTCTTCACAAGCACCATAGTGGTATTTTTACCATTTGTCTTAAACCCCTTCAGAGGATTGCAAGAAGTTAAGCCACACATTAATTAGTTGACTGTTTTATCTCCACTTATCTAAAGTAAGATTAGGTGCAGGGTACCAGAAATGGGGCTTTAGCATTCAAAAACAGAGGCAGGTAACTTCATTGAAGCCCCCTTAAAAACTAAGCTGTGAGAATTATTTATTTATTCATTTGCCTTTGTTTATCAGAAAGTCCATCTTGGGTAAGTCCCTTTTCAGTGGAGGCTAGAGGAGAAAAGCTCCACATCACATTACTGAGTACAAGCTAAAGGCATCAGGATCTGGCTATTACATGAGATAGATCCTCAGTAGGTTCTGTTACATGACAGAGATCCTCAGTAGCTTTTAACTGTTACATGACAGAGATCAAAATTGGTTCTAACTGTTATATGACAGAGATTCTCAGTAGGTTCTAACTATTACATGACGGAGATCCTCAGTGGGTTCTAACTGTTACATGACAGAGATCCTCAGTAGGTCCTAATGGTTACATGACAGAGATCCTCAGTAGGTTTTAACTGTTATATGACAGAGATCCTCAGTAGCTTCTAACTGTTACATGGCAGAGATCCTCAGTAGCTTTTAACTGTTACATGACAGAGATCCTCAGTAGCATCTAACTGTTACATGACAGAGATCCTGAGTAAGTTCTGACTATCACATGAGAGAAATGGACCCTCAGTTGGTACTATTACACGATGGAGATCCTCAATAGGTTCTATTACATGATGGAGATCCTCAGTGGATTCTAACTGTTACATGACAGAGATGCTCAGTGGGTTCTAACTACTACACGACAGATATCCTCAGCCGGTTCAAATTATTACATAAGGAATATCCTTGGTTGATTCTAACTACTACATGACAGAGCTCCCCAGTCATTCTAACTCTTAAATGAGAGAGAGAGAGAGCCTTAGTAGGGTCTAACTATTATATGAGAGAGATCCTCATTGATCTGTGATGGGAACAAAAAGGACACACAGGCCTTAGAATGTATACGTTTATACACACACACACACACACACACACACACACACACATATATATATATATATATATATATATATATATATATATATATATACAGGGTATATATTATATCATCAAATGCTTAAAAAAAGCAAACAATGAATAATCGACCCCATGTAAGTGAAAGCTTACGATCTCGAAAGCTCAGTTCCAAAAAAAAAAATTGATGAAAGAATACATACAGTGGGGGGCTTTGCCCCCACACACACCCCTACTTAAATATACCAACTCCGAGATCGTACTACAGTGCTGAAAACGGTAAAGTAACAGAAGTGGAGATTTTTATCTTATTTGTATTTTTTGTCCTGTTTAGATGATCTCCATTTCATCTACTGAATGTCTTAAGGATATAAGAAGAAAATGAAGTATTCAGCAAACCCCTCTGTAAGCAAATGGCTGACAAGCATATTCTGCATAAAAGTTACTCCATATGGAATTCAAACTGGAGCTCCAAGAGCTTTGAAGCACCAGTACCAACTGTTATACAATTTTATCATAAAATAACACCAAACAGCAGGTCACATCAGAAGTACTGTATTTTTTTAACTGCTTAAAATTAATAACTTCTTATTGCAGGAAAGTAGACTTTCCACAACCACTTCTCCTTAAAAGACTTTAGTAACAAGCTTCATTGCAGTGGCCATAAGTGTCTTCATGCTAGGGAGGAGGCTATGGGAGTCCCTTGCAGCTGAATCTGAAAAGGCTGGAGATCACCTGAATGCCACACACAACTTCTTATCCAAAAATGCCACCATACTAACTTCTTGAAAATCTCTTTCTCTCTCCTCCCTCATATCTGTTCTTCCCTAACTTCTAAAGCTGTCCATGAGTATCTGACTATATAAGTTATGATATTATATAATAACTGGACTTCTTCTATCAAGTAACCAATCATCTACACAAAATGTTTCCAAACTAGATCTATACTGATTTAACAATTTTTTATATATTTTAATGTCATCGTTCATTGTTTCAAAATGCTTCTGAAACAGTTAATTATATCCTTCAATGCCACTAGTATTTCTGTATTATAATAATCTCTATTATATATTTCTCTGTATTCTTTTTCATTATTTGTTTTATATATGTCATCAGTGTAGGTAAACCACTTATTATATGGCAGATATTGTTTGATTTTTTTGTTAGTCTTTGTGCTTTTCCCCTGGGCAATGAGTGAAATCAGCTCCTTAAGATGAATGTCTTACCATGGCTAACTAATCCAAATAAATTAATATAATTTTATTATTTATTAACTGTGTAGCTGAAATGGCCTACTGTGAACTGTTTCCAGCCATGATCAGATCCATAATGAAAAGGAAAATCCTTTGTACACACAAACACACACACACACACACACACACACACACACACACACACACACACAGTTGCCTAAACAGATGGCAGCCACCTGTCAAAAAAAGTAGCAGATCGGACAATTTTAAAGGTTGGGGAATTTGCCTTTCCCTGAGAATTGTGCAATCTCACAGTTAGAATACATAATTAGCATAGGGTAGAGTGTGCAGCCCTCTATATCATGAGGGAGTGCAGAAGGCAAACAATGTTTTCTTTTTAATTTTTTTAAGGCTTTTGCATGTGCTGAGATGCTTGGTGCATGCTTAGCATGTCAACATGCAGAATGTTGATGATTTCCTGTCAACATTATTCACGTTGATGTTAGTGCTATTTGATAAAGTTAATATATATATATATATATATATATATATATATATATATATATATATATATATATATATTTCTATATCTATATAACTATAGTTGGTTTACTATTGAATACTCAAAGTCACTGATGTCAACCTGCATGTTCTTGAAAAGCAGTTTTCCAATGGGCAGAATGCTGACTCAAAATACATCAACTACACTACAGCGAATGAGTAGTGTAGTTTGAGTATCTGAGTTTGTCACTGTGCACTGAGATCGCGGTTCAGTGAGGAACAGGGAATTAGTCCATTTCCTCACTGTAGTGCGATCTCGGAGTTGGTATATATAATTGGCAGGAGGTGGGGGGCACAGTGGGGCTTGCCCCCCCTTGCAAAATAGTAAAATACATGTACCGTTGACTATGGAATGTCATGGTACGTTAAGGTGCATAGCATGGGTCACTGATGTCACCTACTGCTATGTCGAATACATCGAACTACGGATGACAATGCATTCAGTTTCGACTTGGTCGCAATTTCGCTGCTCCGGATTCAGAATTTCAGGTTGACTATGTGACCAGTCAACCTATGCAGTTTCAAGGTTTCAATAGTAAACCTCTATATTACATATATATATATATATATATATATATATATATATATATATATATATTTATGGATCTCCATCACAAGGTAGACTTGCCAGAATGTTGATTGTGACAGGATCTGGCACACATTATCAAAACTCCACAATATCGATGGACCAGAAACTCAGAAGGCTAGAACATCAACAATAAAGTGCCGCCTGCA
Source organism: Protopterus annectens (assembly GCF_019279795.1). NCBI lineage: Eukaryota > Metazoa > Chordata > Ceratodontiformes > Protopteridae > Protopterus > Protopterus annectens. The sequence goes on along the minus strand of NC_056746.1, from coordinate 1,268,975,010 downwards.
CACCCATACTCCCTGCTAATTAAATATATGAACTCTGAGATTGTACTTCAGTGAAAAAAAAAGCAAAACCACAATACCTGCTGTAGTGGGAGCTCACACAACCACATACTACTACCGCTTGATGTTCTGTTCCATCAATTTCTTAAAGTTGAAACTTAAAAATTGCTGCTCCGCAAAAACAAAACAAAAAAAAAAAAAAAAAACAAATGCAAACACAAAATAAAGTGGGGGCCCCCACTTAAATATACCAACTCAGAGATTGCACCACAGTGGAGGAAATGGCAAAGTCCTGAAAATGTCCCAGTGATTTTTTTTTCCCTGGGGAAAAAAATTGCTGTTCCGTGTTTTTGCTATTTAGTGGTTTTGCTCGATAAAAGAGCGTTCACTGTTTTAGCTTTCGAGTTTATGATATAGACCCCATGCCACACAGAGCATCTTTTTTCTTTATCTTCCACTTAATATGAACCCATATTCCTCTGTGGTTGATAATTAGCCTGGCTTATTGAGTCAGGACATTTAATCTTCCTACATCCATTTTCAAGGTAATGATATCTAGCATGGTTATTCGTGAAACTCAAGAATTAAACCTCTTCCATAGCTTTTCTCTACTTCATTGTTGGCTTCAAAGTGGGGTTGGGTCATTCATGATGTCACCATCTTGGACTTAACCTTTTAAGAAGGCAATACTCGTAAGTATGAAAAACAGATGATTAAGGCAGCAGGGATGTTTTCCACATGAAAAACATACCTACTATAAAATAATGAAATTAGTGCTGCAAACAAATTTCACTACAATTACAAGAGTTCCGACTGAAGAGATTGACTTTTGGAATGCTATCTACAGGAGATAGTGTTAGCATTTGACTGGCAGAGGACAAGAACAGGGACATGATCACTTAACACATTGGGAAATGCATTTTAAGTGACTATTTTAGTCTACTAATGAGAATTCAGCCTGTGAGTGAGGTGTTTGTTGTTTAACAAGGATTTGTGATATCTGACAAGAGCTGTAGAAGCCCCTACTTATCAAATTATTTCTGATCTTACATTTTAGAATGATAGAGAACCAGGATAACATTTACAGGTCCTACAATTACAGGGTCCTTTTTCTCACTGAAACACAAAAGCTCAAATAGATAAAGTGTCTTATTAGAGATATTAGATGGGAGAAGGTAGAAGGAAGGTAACCACTGCTTAAAGACAGGATGAGCTCAAAAGCAATCCAACTTGGACCAAAAAATATTACTGAAAAGGTAAATAGCAGCAACACGTTCTTGGAGCAATTTTTTTATTTAACAGGAATACATCTTCACCCTGTCTGATTACAAAGTCAATTTATGCAAAATCGTTCATCGTTAAAAATCAGGACAGGAATGCTTACTGATTTGGGTTCAAGTCATTTCTTTAGATTTTAATTTATAAGCAAATTTTCAGGTGGAGCATCTGATTTGGTAGGCTGTGAAAGCTAATGTTACCCAATGATTGTCCATGTTTACTGCCCATGGAAAATGAGTAAAAGTAGGAGAATTTAGGGGTCATATGACTTGAAAAAGCAGTCGTCAAAAAATGTTTGCCAGACTGATCAGACCAACATAACTGGCAGCACAAATACCTGAATATTATTTGCCAGCTAGCACTTACTACTGAAGGCTCAATAAGACCCTTTATCAATTATTACTAACTTTGAGAAACAGCCAGTCTATAGCAAGTTCAAATCAGCAAATGGCATATTCGGGTTTGCATTGTTAATTGTGCTGCTGTTAGTCTGATGGTATTGGCAATGATACTTTCAGACTGTTTGTCTTTAACTCGTACCGCTCCATGTCTTGTATATACCACCTCAGAAATTAGAATTTATTTTGCTGTCACCTTCAATCAGTACCTTCAAGTGAAAATTGCAGACTTTGCAAATGACACCAACACACAGAGGGAAGACAAAAAATGTGGTCATATCATAAAATAACCACAATCCTCTTATTGTATTGAAGATAAAATGTGGTAAGACAGATGATATACTGAACATATCTACCTAAAAATAAATTAATTAAATTTCATATAACTCAGACTTTTCATTAGTTTTAGCAAAATCTTACTGCCTGGATTATTTTCACAGCACTTTTTTTATTTTTTTTATTTGGTTTTAAAACAACAGATAAACAAATCAATTATAAAACAAACACATAAGCATTATATAGGTCCACAGCTAATTAATACATCAAAATTATACATATCAACAACAATTCATATTTTTTAGCAAGTCTTTTAAGTTTAAACCAAGATTCATATGAATGTGCAATATTAGAAGTTCTCATCTTTATAGCATGCAATTCACTACTACAAACACATTTTGCCATACTAATAAATTCAACAATAAAGGGGTAACTTTACTTTTACAATTTTTAGTAATTACTTTTCTGTCTATAGCAAAAACAGACCAAAGAAGAGGCACTTGGGTTTTTGGAATTATCAAAGAAATTGGAGCATTAAATAAAACTAAAGATTTAGAAATATTATATTTATCTGACCATAGAGCTTGAATGAAGTTGTTTCTTTCCAAAAGGGGAGATGACTTCACAAGCATATATCATATGCGTACAATTGGCTATTATTTCAGAATCACATCTCTAGCATTTAATTCTATTTAATTTATACATAACTGTAATTTTGTTAGAAGTGACAAAAGTTCTGTGTAAGAATTTCCAAGTGAAAGTTTTCCAGTATAATGAAGATGTGGTTTTATGTGTAGATTTTAATATTATTGTATTGTAATCTTTAGACAAATCTTCATTATTAACTTCTGAAGAATAATTCCAATTGGAATTCCCTAAATATGTGAAATCTAACTTAAGAATTTTATAAATTTGTGATAAATATTATTTATTTTTCATTGCATTATTATTGCTATTCATTAAGAATTCCAACAATTTGGGGAGCTATTTATTATCACCAAGAGGATTACTGGCCTCAAACAGATGTCCTATGCAGCCAACTCAAGAAACTCCAGCTGTACTCAGTTGCATACCGCTTACTCAGAGGTGATCTCTGCCTGACATACAAGGCCATGTCCAACCCAGAATAGATGGACATGCTCCACCTATAAAAAAACAAATCCCAGAGAGCCACATGCTCTAGAGATATAAACCTCACCACAATGATAAATAGGACATGCTGGAGGGATAGATTCCTATCCCAGAGACTCCCCATGCTTTGGAACAGGATTCCAATATACATCAGGCAGAGCCCCTTACTAACACTCTTCAAGAGAAACCTTGACGGGTGGATGGGAAACAGAAAATTTACCCCGGGGATCACTGCACTGGGTCTGCTGGACAGTGGCACAGGGAACTAATCTAAGGGGGTGGTGAAAGCCAACACATTCTGGCTAGGCATATAAATGCCCTTGGGCAGATAACCTAGTACTTACCTATGAACCTATGAACCTATCTAGGTTAAATATCTTAGTTATCTCTGTGTTCACAAAGTCTCTAAATATTTGTAAAATTAAGCAATTCTAAAAATCCTGATTGTATTTGGACCTTATGTTTTCAAAAGTATATATATCAATACCATTTAAGAATTGATGCCAATAAATTAAGTTACTTTGTTGTTTCAATAATAACATTTTGTTGAAGTTATGGGTTTCAAAGCAGTCATTTGTATATGCAATTGGAAACATAGAATATATTAAGTCTTTAATACAATTGTTAGAATATGTGAACCATTGGAAAGAGGAGATGATGTCATTTAAACAGGGAATTTGAGAAGAGGGTATAATTCCATTTGCACAAAAATCTTTTAATAACCAGATAAAACTATTAGGGACTATTTGTTTATTACTGGTCATGATATATTTATTATTTGCTAATAATAATTCTTGATGTATTTGTTTCCATGTTGAATCATAAGATGAATTTTTCTGCAATGCTATAACTTTTACAATTGTTGAAGTAGCATGCAATTGAATGGCAGGGGATCCTATTCCATCTGAATGGCAGGGGATCCTATTCCACCATTATCCAAACCTCTTCTGTGCTAATCAAAGGAAACTCTTGGTTTATTAGGAAGACAAAAATTTAAGTAGAATATTATTTGTCTTCTTTATATTTTTTTGGTGGAGATGGTACTAAAAATTGTAAGGCAAACATTATTTTAGGGAGAATTTCTATCTTAATAAGCATTAATCATTCTTTCACAGTAAATAATTTGTTCCAATGTGTGACTAAACTTTATTAACAACCTGTTGAAAGTATTTACTATTAGACATAATGATTATACCAAGGTATTTAATTTGATTGCAGTTCCATTATTTTTAAATTTTTTAATTAACAATGTACTTTCATTATGATTAAATCTTTAAGTTTGAGATTTCTTTAAACCGATTCATAGAACAAATTATATGTTCTAATGAATTTTCTATGTTTCCTATTGTTAGGAAATTATCATCAGCAAAGAGTTGAATCTTTAGTTCAAAATCTTCGTTTATTTTCATACCATTAATTTTCTTATTGGAGCTACTACTATTAGCAAAAGGTTCTATAGCTAATGCAAAAAGTAAAAGTGATAATGGACAGCCTTGTGTTGTGCCTTTTTGTAATTTAAAGGAATTAAAAAGAAAAACCTATTTTAGCATAAGTGCAAGAGTTATTGTATAAGTTAAAAAATAATGCAATTAGCCCAGGTAAGAAATTATAGATCAAGACTAATGATAGAAACTCTTTTTATTTTTACTTGCATAGTCTATTAATATATGTATTCTTATTATATTATCCTGTAATTGTCTATTTAAAATAAACCCAGTTTGATCATTGTTAATTAGTTTAGGTATAAATAGAATAATTCTGTTAGCTAACATGGACATGAACATCTTATAATCCACCTTTAAAAGTGAAATGGGTCTGTATGACAAACTCTTATAAGATCCTTATCTTGTTTTAAAATAGGTGATATAAGGGAATATTCCCATGATGGAGTACTTCAGCAGCTGTCTTTATTTCTCTATAGACCTTATCTAATAGTTTAACTGCATCGTCCTGCAGTATTGTATATTTATTTTATTTTACATTTGTTGACCAGGAATGTCTGACTGAGCTAATAGTAGCCCTTTTTCAGCACAGGCCCAGGGAGAAAAGCTCCACAAATAGACATCACATTGAAAATAACATTAAATAGAAAGTATTTCACTAAAAATATAAAAGCAAGAAGAAAAAAACTAATTACAATACAAGTCAATATACATGACAATAAATCAAGGAAATACAATGTCGTCTATGAAGCAGTAAGAAGAAGAATTAACTGCCGTTTACTATTACTGTGTAATATGGAAGAAGGAGAGAAGTGAAAGATTCTTATTTATAGTAAAAAAATATGGAGGTTACTGTTCTTGGTAAGAAATAGCATGTGTAAGAGGAGGACAAGATGGCGATCGGTGGGTAAGAGGTACATAAGCGGAAAAAGTATCAGCTTAGCATAAAAGGTGAGTTAAAAGGGGTGAATGCAACAACAGAGCAAGTGTCTTTTTAAGCATTCCTTGTTGGCTGCTTTGAATTGACTAAGTTTATTGAAGGATCTAATTTCTAATGGAAGCCTATTCCAAGAAATGGTGGGTTGGTAACTATAGAGGCTGCTGTCCATTTTGGTCTTAGGTTTATAGATTTGAAGGAGATCATGGCCAGAGCTACACAGAGATCTGACGGGAGAGTAATAAGAAATAAGAGTAAGTAAGCTGGGGCAGTAGGAAGACTGGTATAGAATAGAGTGAATAATTAGGAGCTGAGAGAGGAGTATCTGATGAGGTCATTCTAGCCAGTTTAAGTATTTAAGTGAGGGGCAGTGATGGGATTTATATGTGTGGTTTGATGCAAGTCTAGCTACTTTATTATATGCTGATTCAAGTTTGGTAAGAAGGGAGGAGTTGAGGTTTGTTAGGATTTCTGAGCTATACAGTAGACTTGGTAGAAGGTAAGCATAATAGAGAGTAACCTTAGCTTTGTTAGTAAGAACCTTTTTATTTCTATACAGGAGACCAAGTTTTAAGTGAAATTTTCTCTAAGTTTTTAACAAGTGGCAGACATTTTTTTTCTCTTTGACAACACTAATGTTGAATAGTCATTTTATAGTATTTTCTTTCATTTTAACTGGACAATTAGTCCATGCAGCTTTTAAGACTAAATTATTATCTGACTTGAGAAAAATGTTATGACCACTGACCTTGGTGAAGGTATTTTTTTAAAGATGAGTTAGAAAGTGATCTATTTGCCCTTTTGATGTCAAAGGATAAAGCTTCGGGCAGGTTCAAAGTTTTAGGCAGCCAGGTATTAAGGAATTAAATAATTCTGTCTCCCTCTCCTTTTTCAGGAACCCTTAAATCCTGATGTTATTCCTTCTAGATCTGTTCTGTACATTTTCTATTTTTTCCCAGAATAAGTTATTTTATTCCAGAAGAAATTCAGTGTTATTCTCATTTTTAAGTAATCTTCCATCAAAATCAGTCATTGCCTCTTCTATATTTGAGATTTGTGAGGTTTGTTGTTTAAGAGATTCACTCAGTACTTCAACTTGTTTTTTACATTCCTCTTTAACATTGTCCATTTTGCTTTCTAATTTACTTATCTTTACAGATAACTCACTAATGTTACTTAGTATAGCCTGTCTGTCTTTTTCCTATTACTCTCCTGTACACTGGGCTTAGAGTGGCTTATTCTGAGACAGTTATTTATTTCTAGTTTTCTTGACAGGAAAAAAAAGCAATTAAAAGCGTTTCAACCTTATTTTTGTAGTAAATCTTTTAGCAGATGTTCAACTATAAATCCATCACATTTTGAAATGTTCTATTGGAGTTTTTTAGTAAAAATTATGTCAGAGATGTTAAAATGAAGCAGAGCTACAAACAGTGCTGTTAACTGCTCACCATCTTGGCCACGCCCCCAGCACCTTTTTAATGTGTTGCCAGCCCTTTTCCATATTCAAACCAAACTGCACTTTTTGCTTGTAAAGGTTATTTGTCACTTGCCTTATTTTAACTACTTACTAATTGTTTTTACTGCCCATATTCTTTTCGAAGCATTATTAGATTACTACATTGACAGTTTACAGGAAAAAACATTTTGAAAATTAGATGAGCTCAGTCTGCTAAATGCAGCCTCCAAACTGGAAATGTTTAGTATCTTCAACCATTTCCTTTACTGTCAATATAAACACTCAAATTTCAGACTTACAACAGTTTTAATGAACTCATAATGAAACTTTCATATGCATTCGTGTGAAGAAAACTTTCTTCAGACTATCAGCAGTGAAATTATAACATCTCTAACTTATACATTTAATTTAATTATCTGTGACCACCACTGCAGACCCAGCAGCCTTCAGACATACTACTATAATACCTCTACCAAAGGTACAACTAACCAAAAAATAAACAAAGATTGCAAACCTATGTCACACCTTCAACTATTAACACAAATATTTGAAAAACAACTACAGAAATACATTTTCAAATACACAAACAGCTACACCGTACGCTGTGATCAATAACATAGCTCCCAAAACTCTTTTAGCATTATGGCAGACTTACTGCCTACTATAGATAATGTATATTCTAATTTCAGTGAAGGGTGTATCTCATCTGTTATTTCTGTTGGGAAAAAACAGAGCTTTGAGACAATTAACCACAGTCTTCTGTTACATAAACTTAAAAAGATACTATCAGAGATAATGCAATATCTTGGCTCCAAAACTATCTTAAAGATGGAACCCTTCAAATTTTTGTCAACAAATCTTTCTCATACAAGGGAAAAATCAATATTAGTGTTCTACAAGGTTCTGTTTTGGGTCTTCTTTGTTTCTCTTTATTCCTCAATTACCGTACTCTAGACAAAAGCGCTTAACCTGAGCAATACTGTGGAATTTCAGCACTTTTTGGGATTTTTGTGAAGATTAAAGTCCTTTTGCATGAAGCTCCTCGTGGTACCTCATTTTTTGGAGATTTATGTGACTTTAAACTTAGAAGGTTGCTAGAATAAGAGGTTTTGCATTAGCATACATTTTCAGAAGGCTCTAAAGTCTGAAACTCAAATGTCTCTCATTAATGACTTTAGTCCTCAGTCATTAGCCAGAAAACCACAAATTTTATGAAGAAAAGACTGAAAACATAAGGCACAAATCTGGACAGCTGAGAGGTACACCTAGTAAACAAATTGTAAATAAATGAATGTTCTTTACTGTTTACTTATTTGGAAAGAAAATGTTCCAACTTATTTATAATAAGTAAATAATGTTGTTATTCAACTTTAAATGTGTCTACATCAGATAATTTAAATATTGGCTTATGGGTTGATGCATTTTAGTAATGCACCTTCAATTGTGTGGTGTCTTTCCTTTAAAGGATGAGTGCTCAGAACTAGTTGCTACCATTTAAATATTGGCTTATTTCAGGGCAGACAATAATTTGTGTTCTTGTTTTGTTTGTTTCTGTTCACTAACTAGGTGTCAGAGATACAGTGAACTGGGAAAGAGGGTGTATTGCTGCAGGAGAGTTACTATCACCTCCTATTTTGAAACTCTGTGTGTGTGTGTGTGTGTGTGTGTGTGTGTGTGTGTGTGTGTGTGTGTGTGTGTGTGTGTGTGTGTGTGTGTGTGTGTGTGCGTGTGTGTGCGTGTGTGTGTGTGCTTGTGTGTGCATGACTGTGTGTGTGTGTGTGTATTTGTGTAAGTGTGTGTGCATGTGTACGTGTGTGTGTACGCTCGTATGTGTGCATGTGTGTGTGTGTGTGTGTGTGTGTGTGTGTGTGTGCATGACTGTGTGCGTGTATATTTGTGTAAGTGTTTGTGTGTGTGTGTGTGTGTGACTGTGTGTTTGTGTTTGTGTGTGAGTGTGTCTGTGTGTGTGACTCTGTGTGCATGCATGTGTGTGTGCGCATGTGTGCATTGCATGTGTGCATTTGTGTGTGTGAGCATGTCTGTGTATGTGTCTGTGTGTGCGCGCGCATGCGTGTGTGTGTGTGTGTGTGTGTGTGTGTGTGTGTGTGTGTGTGTGTGTGTGTGTGTGTGTGCACATGCATGCAAGCGCAAATAATTCATGTCAAGTTTTAATTACTGTTGTTAAGACGGCATTGGAAAGTACTGGGCTTAATCCAAGGTGAGTGAAAACTTAGGGGTCAGTGATTTTAACTCTGACCTGTAACTGCAAAGTACAAATATCATTTGAGTGCGTCAAGCCTTGGATATTGCCCAAGACTGCACTGCAGATTTTCCATACACCCTTAAGGCTCGTTTGCATTTTAAATACCAGTGGTAGGATTCATACCTCATACTGCTGGTTCCATCACACATTAACTGATGATGCAATGCAATGCAGGATGTAAAGCCAATGGCCCTTCTCCAGCACAAGAGTCACAAAACTGATAAGTACAGATTTGGCATTATACTGTGGGATTAATCGAGCTGTAAAGTAAAAATATAAGGGTCTCAGATGCACAATGAATATTGCTGCACTACTGGAGGTTATTACTACCCTCTTGAAATTAGTGTGTGTGTGTGTGTGTGTGTGTGTGTGTGTGTGTGTGTGTGTGTGTGTGTGTGTGTGTGTGTGTGTGTGTGTGTGTGTGTGTGTTTCCATGTGTGTGCTTGTGTGTATATGTGTGTGTGCATGTATGTGTGCATGTGCATTTGTGTAAGTGTCTGTGTGTGTGTGTGTGTGTGTGTGTGTGTGTGTGTGTGTGTGTGTGTGTGTGTGTGTGTGTGTGTGAGTGCGTGTGTGTGTGTGTGTGTGTGTGAGCGCATGCGCACATGTCTCTGTCTCTCTGTGTATGTCTGTGTTTCTGTGTGGTTGTGTGTGTATGCCTACATGTGTTTGTGCTTGCATGTGTGTCTGTCTGTGTCTGTGTGTCTGTGTGAATGCTGCAATTTAGTTGCATTACACTTGTGTATAATCTAGCACTGTAAAGCACTGATTTCAGGAGGAAGTGTGGAAGGGGCCAGGGAATTTAGTGCCTATACATCTACCCCATGGTTGTTCTGTGTTGCGCCTATTTTTGTCTGGGTTTTGTAGGCCTATAGCCCTGAGCAGCAGTGCATAATTTCTACTTGTTCTTAAAGGCAAATTTTACTTATTTATGGTGATAAATATTTATACATATATTTGCATTGTATTCTGTTTGGTGGCATCACTGACCAATATTTAGTAGGGGAAATGGATTGCATCAAAGCACCATAGCCCCTATCACTCAGATTACCCATACTAGTGGTGTGGATTTTAAGACCATACCCTGGCTGCCTGGGCCATCAAGTTTATTGGTGGCATTGATGCAGATTGAAACCATGTGACTTTAGCGTAATTATAGAAAGCTGCAAAAGTTCTGTCAATTAATTTTATCAGAAGAAGCCATACAATGAGCTGTAGCACGGAATCAGACAGACATACAGCTACCCCCCCCCGCCATACCACCCCACCCCTTAGCACAAGAAATCTGGGCAAAGCCTTAAATAATGGGGGGGACAACGGTCCAAAACAGGGACAGATTTTAAATACTGCTATTAAAAATTAGAAATTTGCTAGAATAGCAGGGTTTGTGTTAGTATATATTTTCTGAAGGAATGTATGTCATTGTTTATTGACTTCAATCTTCAGTGATTTGCCAGAAAACCAGAAATGTTCTGAGGAACAGACTAAAATATGAGGCAAAATTCTAAACAGTTGAGAGGTATTCTCCCCATCGCACCCCAGCACCATATGCACTTATCTTCATTAACAAAGCCAATATTTCTTCCTACCCTCATTAGCTGTGTGCAAAAACACAAGTTCAGTCGAATTTCACTACCTCCTCCATTTCTACTTCTTATCTACAGGAATAGCTGACCTCTATTGCTGCAGTCATCCTGCAATACCCACTGTGCTTAACAAGAAAATGCACATTAGACCTCTTGTTTAATTAACCTTTTATGTAATGGTGCTCTTCTTTCCCAGACTTACCTGGGAAATGTCTCTGCTCAGCAGAACTTTGCTGGTCAACAATAGTAGGTAAGCAAACAAGCAAATAAACAATGATATTGACAAGTATTTGTTTTAATTCAGCATTTTATGTTGTTACTTTATTACCACTGATGATCTTAAACTCACACAGGTCACTGATTTTCTTTATTTGGTTTCTTGTTTATTCATTCGTTCTTTTCATTGGTTTACCGGGATTGTCTGAATGAGCCATACAAGACTTCTTTTCAGTGAAGGCCAGTGCAGAAAAGCTGAATAAACATATTTACAAGTGCGTCATAGCTGAGCTAGCATGATAATTAGGCAAGAGATTTGTCTGATAAAAATATTTCAAAGTTACATACAGACATACAAAAACAAACACATCTTACATAATCAACATCTTATAATAAGTTAAAATATTACAGTACAAAAGCAGTTAAATATCTGAGTGTTCCAAAGTAGAAACAATGTGACAAGTTCCAAAGTAGTAACAATGTGACAGTGTCTAAAGTAGTAACAGTCTAACCAGATTCCAAAGTAGTAAGAGTGAGGCAGGTTCCAAAGTAATAACAATGTAACAGGTTCCAAAGTAGTGACTATATCATAAGGCTCCAAAGTAGTAACAATATAACAGGTTCCAAAGTAGTGACAATGTCATAAGGCTCCAAAGTAGTAACAATATAATAGGTTCCAAAGTAGTAGCAGTGTCCTAGGTTCCAAACTAGTAACAATGCAACAGGTCCCAAAGTAGTAACAATATAACAGTTTCCAAAGTAGTAGCAATGTTATAGGTTCCAAAGTAGTAACAATGTAACAGGTTCCAAAGTACTAGCAATGTCATAGACACCAAAGTAGTAGTGCTTTGATCATTAGGAAGGTAGGTGGGGGTAGAAACATTGGTGGAGGAAGAGAGTTTGAAAGTTAGATAAAGAGGGAAAGATGTAATTAAAGTAGATAAGTCACAAGTCATGGTATTAAAGAGAGACCCATCATTGAGTATAAGGCCCCCTTACATATGTACCTAACCAGGCATATACCCACAAAAGTTCCTTACCAAGAGAATCCAGGATATAACCACATTATCCTATGTGGGTTGCCTTAAAGCTCTATCTTTGTATTCTACCAGCTACAGGTTACTGAGAGGAGATCTATACCTGGCATACAAAGCCTCCTCTGATATAGCTACCTATTGCCCATTCGCAAAACAAACAGAACCATAACCACTAGATCCATGGATTTAAATTTTGCTTGTGAAAAAATAAGACATGTTGGTGAGACAAATATGTGTCTCAGAGGATCCCCATGCTCTGGAACAGGCTCCCCATCTATCTGAAGCAGACTCCATCCATAATCCTGTTTAAGTGCAGCCTTGACCAATGGATCAGAAATCAAAATTTCACCCAAGGTCTGGACCCCATGTCTCTGACAGACAGAGGCAGACAGCAATGCCCAAACTAACATACCCCACCCCCCATATAACCTCTATAAACTTCCTAACTAGTATACCTCCCCAATAAATGCCCATGATACATAGGGACACCACTGGGTTGGATTTCATGGCTAGGTTTATATAGGTCCTGGTGGTCGCTTGCCTAGTATATAATTATAAACCCATGAATAAGTAAGTAGAAAGCAAAGACAGTATAGTAGTTAGTCAGCCAGTTGAGCTACAGCATAGACAATCTAGAATTTAGGAAATAAGCACAGTGATTTTTCTTAAAGATGGGTTTATTATCTATTTCCCGTAGAGGGTCGGGTATGATATTCCATATCGCAGAGATATAATTAGAGTAGAGAACATCCTCTGACAAGTGCTGGGATTTAGTTTGTTAAGCCAATAATTGTCTGTAGAGTATACACAGGGAGGGGCATTTATCTAGGTGGTGAATTATGGACTGAGCATTTGTTAGCTGAAGGAATTTAAGATTGTTCAGAAATTTTATTCAGTTTATTTTTGAGACAGCAAAGCAATGATGGGATCTATTAGGCAAATTAGCAGTGAATTTGGAAATGTTTTTGTAACATTGATCAAGCTTTCCTAGGAGGCTGTCGTGTAGGTTAATGAGGACAGGGACAACGTACAGGAGTGTTGATAGGAAATAATTGTGTGCGGTAGATTTATTAACTAGGCTAGTGAGAAATGGCATGGCTATGCATAGAGTTTTAAGCCATTGGTGAGTTTTCTTTATGACATTATGTATGTAAATATCAAACTTGAGATTATCATCAATTGTTACACCAAGCAACTTAGTGCTAGAAATCCGCTCAAGGTTAATGTTTTGAGCAAAGACAATATTAAAACTATTTGAGTGTTGTTAAGTGGTTTAAGAGAGGAAAAGCACAAGCTTAATTTTTTTAGCATAAAGTGGAAGGTGAGTGTTATCTATCCACTGCTCTGCTGCTGAGTAGGATTCTTGCATAATGGTCTGCAGCTGTCCCAAGCCACTGATGGAACAAATGATTGTAGCATCATCTGCTTATTGAATCATCGTGGATAATATCTGACAGTGTAAAACCTATTTGTGTATATGTTGAATAGTAACTCCTGGGGACACCTATAGAGACTAGGAGGAAGGAGAAACAGATTTTGCCTCCTAAATGCTTAGATGTGATTATTTAGGTAGCTCTTGAACCATGTTAATGTTGTGTGAGATAATTTAAACTCTGCTAGGGTTTGAATCAGTTTGGGGTGTGAAACAGTATTAAATGCCTTGGAGAGATCCAGAAAATGGTTGAAACTTGTTTGCCAGCATTACTGCATATCCAAACTATGGAGCTCTATCCCAAATTAAATCAGAACTATAGATAGCCTGCATGTATTTAAGTTCTCTCTCAAAGAATCTCTCACTAACTCATGGCTATGCCCACACACCTCACCTATATGGTCAATATTAACAAGCATGTTACATTCTTACTACCCTCTTACTAACTCATGGCTATGCCCACGCACCTCACCTATATGATCAATTTTAACAAACATGTTACATTGTTACTATCCTCTTACTAACTCATGGCTATGCCCACACACCTTATCTGTATGAGCTATAGTAACAAATGCATTACATTGTTACTAATCTCTCACTAACTCATGGCTATGCCCATGCACCTCACCTGTATGATCTATATTAACACATTTGTTACATTGTTACTAACCTAACCTCTCATCATTCTATTTATACCTTTCACACCAGCCCTCTTCCCACTCTTAGGGTGGGCTTGTATCTTTTTATTTTTATTTCCTTGCATAATAGACTATAATTCTAGTACTTTTGTAGATTCTTAATCGCCTTTTTTTTTTAGTTTTACATCACTTGGGTCTCCTCATGTTTTATTGCATCCAATGGATTTCACTATCAAACTGTACACATGCATGTTTTTTTTTTTAATTACACTTTGTACTAATGTTGCATTTGATGTTTTTTTTAACTCTCTGGAACTTTTCACCACAGGCCTCTGCTGAAAAATATGCATTTATTACCTAGTCAAATTTCCTCAGTAAACAAACGTCAATAAATAATAAATAAATTACTATGTTGGTTGACATTGACTAGAAATGATAGCAGAGCAGTAGTAGTGCTGTGGTAGGGATAGAACCCATGTTGGCTAGGTGAGTGCAGATTATTGTTGAGTAGATACTGGAGGATTTCACTATGTGCCCAGCACTCCAGGATGTTTGTGAGAGGAGAAAGTATAGTTATGGGTCTGTAGTTACCTACTTCAATAGAGTTTCCTCCCTTATGTAGTGGTACGATGTATAATTCCTTACATCTTTCAGGAACATGTGACTCTGTAATGGCTCTATTTATGAGGATAGAGACTTGAAAAGCTAAGGCCTCAGCTGATACCTTGATGTATTCTGCTGCCAGGTTATCAGATGCTAGAGTAGTGGAATTCAGTTTAAGGAGGAGTTTTTTGATGGATAAGTAGGGATGGGTTTTAGTGTAAAGCTGTTTGTTTTAGGTGGATTTTCACGTTTCTGTATATACAGATTCTGTGTAGAGAATGGCATTATCCTGTTTTAAATGTCAGGAAAGTAATAAAAAAAGGATTTTGCAAACATTGATTTACACTCTGGTTTCAGTGTCACAGTAGTAGCTTCCTATCTGCAGTGGGTTTCTGTAGTTAAATGTACAGCTCAGCAAGTGTTAAAGGATAACCGTTAAACCGTTAAAATATAATGTGTTCCCTTACTAAAACAACCTAAAGCTCTACATTTGCAGGACTGAAGACAAAAGGATACAGCTTATGGCCTTTATGTACACCATGTATTATCTGGATTAAATTAAAAGTTGGGAATGTTATTTATTTATTTATTTATTTTAGTAGACCCACCCCCCCATACCTCTCAACCTCTTAGGGCTATAGCTGGACAAACCCTAAGATAATTGGGGCAAAGGGCCAAAAATAGGGACAGATTTTAAATATTGTTTTATAAACATAGAAAGTTGCTAGAAGAAAGGGTTCATGTTACCATGCATTTTCTGAAGGATAAGAAGTCCACAGCTCAAATGAATGTTACTATTTAGTGACTTCAGTCCTCCGTGATTTGCCAGAAAATCACAGATTTAGTGAGGAACTGAACAAAAATATGAGGCAAAACTCTGGACAGTTGAAAGATACGCCCCCCACTAACACTCCCACATAATTAAAAAAGTGAACTGACGTCATCCATTAAAGTCTTTACCATATTTCCTGTTGTTATCAGTTATACTGGATGCAAAAATGTAAATAAGGCGAGATAAAGAGTAAGAGAAATTCGATGTAAAGCACTGCAGCATTAAAACGTTAACTAATGCTTAGCTGTAAGATTTCTAAAATTCCGACCCCTGAAGCTAGGAAATCCTTTTCCAAAAATGTACAGTTATCACAAAATAGACTATGCCACTCATCACATTAGACTATTCTCACTACACCACCCTGCTTGCGTGCAGTCAAGAAACTATGCCAATTCATCTAACTAGCAGGAGCACAAACTCGTCACTTTAGTCTTCCTAATAAAACAAACTAGTTACAATTTACAGGCAGGGTTATCCAATTTGAATTTACCTTAGTATGCAAATTAGTCATGCAGTGGGTATGCCCCTATACAGGCTTTACCACTTCATACAACTTAAGGATTTAACAATAAAATATTTTAACCTCGTTCAGCAGCAGTACAGGCGAGAGAGTATTTTCTAAAGTGGGCCCAGTCTAATAGAATAGCCTGCTTTTGGAGGTGCAGCAATAAGCATTTGAATCTTTCCAAAATAAGTTCAAAGAGTGTTTTTACCGAGTACAAAAATACACAGGCATTTCAGACATAAAGGGGGAATACCTGTCCAATTTAGGGATTCATATTTTGCCTGTTACGTATGCATATATTGTTAGAACCCTGTAGAAATGTTAAATTGTTCCCTTATTTTTTTATCTCTTTGGTGTCTATCATTTCAATTATAATGTCATATTTTTATGTTCTTGTTAATCTCTGCAAGGTAATTATTGTTTGCTATTACTTTATTTTATTTCCTCCTCTGTCTGTTGTAAAAATCTGCAATATTTACTCCACTGTGTTTTAAAACTAGCTATGGTTGTGGCAGAAAAGGACACATGGCCCATTTCCAGCCCACTTACCTGTCTATCAATCAGATACATTAGCCACTCTGGTAGCATAGAGGGATAAAGTTCTCACTATCGCCCAGTTGACCAGGGTTCGATTAGCTAGTTGGGTGACTGGTGGAGCAGCAGAGAGGGATGAGAGTACCGGTCCAGGGTGAGAAGGCATTCATCTCTGATGCTTCCTTATGGAAGCTGTTGTTCAAAGAGAGGACCTGGCCTTGAAAATAAGTACCAGGCATGGAATGTCAGACAGTGAAGTGAATAGAGTGGCATCCAAGCCCCCAGGATGCCCTTAGGATCCACGACCAGCCACAGCAATATCAGACCAAGTCCAGGGGGATTAGGAGTCAAGTTGGTAGACCCAAAGTGGACATGGAACACTGTGGCCCAGGCAAGTAATATGATGTCTAAAGAGAGATAAAAATAATTAAAAAAAGAAAATCAGATACATTAACAAATAAAAAATAAATACTGCAGTAGTAAATAAAGGTAAGGACACTGCAGAACTGCAATCACACACTGAATCACTCTTTATAACTTGCTTTTACAGATGTTCACTGCTATGCTATAAAGCTAATACCATTGATATAATTTAGCTCAGTTAAGAGCTAATCTGCTGAGTGAAAATGCACAGAAAGATCTGTTTTGGATGCAAACATTTTTAATGCTATTACATTTTTAATGTTATTTTATTTTGTTACGGAAGAACACAGTGTGGTGCCAGAAATCCATTTGTTTCAGTCACAGACTGGAAACATTTAGGATCTGCAATGACCTAAAACTGCAAGGAAAATGTGTGATTTAATTTGTGTTATGCTGTGGACCCTGCTGTCATAATCTAAATTTGTAGAAAAATAACACAGTTCTGTGAGAATTACAGGCCATGAGCATGAAACACTGCAGATTGCTAGTTTGCCTTGGCTGACTACTGTTTTGTATATTTTGTTCCGTACATGAAGTACATCATGTCATAGTTTATTTCTTACACACCCCACACATTTCTTTCTGCTTTTTATCAGCTAGTAACACATTCTGCTCAGTCAGAGAACTATCTTTAGACTTCAGCTGTTGTGAAAGCAAGGGAAATAACAAACTAAGATACTATGTCATTATGCTGCAGAGCAAAAATGTAGTTTTTAATAACAGTATCTGTTTATTTATTTATAATTTTTAAACAGCTCATTGGGTTGTTCCAAAGACCCTTCTCAGCCATTAAATGTTTGTTTTAAAATATATTTCATATTCTAAAATTAATAAACTAAACTTTTTATTTATATAGTTAATATGCTCTGCAAAAAAACTCAAGAAAACAGCAGTGTCTCTTAACAGCTGGAACCAAAGCCAGAATGATAGAAAACATGCAACATAGCATTCTGTGTTGGAAAGACTGCGATAGTGTAGCTCATAAAGTCTAAATACTGTCATTGAAAAATCATTTCAGGTCAGCAGCAGGCAGCTGTAAATAGTTGTGTGCCTATAATTCATTATGAGGTTAAGCAAAAATCCTAACAAAACAGCAAGTGAGAGAAGCCCACTAAAAGGTGAACTAAAATATAGCAGCCATATTAGCATTGAAATCAGTTTATTATCTAAGGCAATTCACATTTGAGGTGGTCAGAATATGAAAACTATTACTTACTTTCTTAGAAAGTGTTTCTCCAAAGATCCATCCACAATCTCTTTTTCCCATTTTTGCACATGGGGTTGGGGTCTCACTTCAACAGTGACAATCATCCAGCGGCAAGGTTCACACCACTGGGTGGCTGTTCTCCACACCACACGTTCGCATGCACACTCACACCTATGGCCAATTTAGAGTGTCCAGTCCACCTACTGCATATCTTTGGAATGTGGCAGGAAACTGGAGTGCAAGAAAGAAACCCACGCAAACACAGGGAGGAAGTGCAGACTCCTCATAAAAGGCACCCCAGCTGAGAATCGTAGTGAGGAACCTCTTGTTGTGAGGAGACAATGCTATCCTCTGCACCACTGTGCTGCTCCATTTGAGTTATAAATTACACTCATGACATTCGAGCCTTAGCTGGTTCCTTTCATACACATCATCATGTTAAAACACAGTACATGAGTTGGATGATGTCAGGGCTAACACTCAAGGAAATGCACATAAAAAGCCCAGATATGATTCCAAATAAATAAATAAATAACGCATACCAGGCAGACTGAATCATACCTACAGTGGGCAGAAATGAAACAAATGATCCCGATTGCATGAATAAGACTAAATCAATGTAAGAAACACTTGAATTGTTCTAATAGGATAAAGTCTTTTGGAATTGTATTCTCTTCATTGTCCACAGTTAAGAGGAGCGTTGATCTTGATGTTGAAGACCTCTAAGCATGATTTGTTGTTTAAGAATGCAAAACCGAGTAAGATGGGCAATGACCTAACTTGAGTGGGGATGATGC